>NW_007233433.1:126606-129384 GCF_000164805.1 Carlito syrichta | reverse complement strand
GGCTGCGGTGTCCGGGAGCGGCCAATGCACTCCAGTCTGGGAGACAGAGTGAGACTCCAACTCAAAAAAAAAAAAAAAAAAAGACAAACTCACAAGCAGAGCACAAGCTTGATGGGGTAAAATAGGAATTGAGACTCACACATCAAGTCAGGGCTCTCCATGTGGGGCTAGAAAAAAAAATGTGCCAAACCACCCTATAAAAGAGCAGGAAGCACGTGACTCACCAGAATCCAGGTCAGGAGAAAGATGTCCCTTTAGAAATAAAATACCACCTTAGCCTCCTGTCGGTTTGGAGTTTGATTACATAGCTACCTATAACTATGTAGTTACATAGCTCCAAGTTTGAAGTTAATCGTTAAAAAAAAATTAAAAAACCAAAAAATATGTACAGGACAGAGACACACCTGAGTCACTGGTAAACAGAAAAACCTCATGGTTACCTGGGGCTGAGAAAATGGGAGGGAATTGGGAGAAGCTGGTCAAAGGGTAAAACTTTCAATTATAGATTAATAAATTCTGGGGATCTAATTACAGCATGGTGACTAGAGTTCACAGTCATGTACACTCTACTTGAAACTTGCTAAATGCATAGATCTCAAGAATTCTCAGTACAAAAAAAGATAACTATGTGAAGTGATGGATGTGTTAACTAACTTGATTATGGTAATCATTTCACAATGTGTATATAAATCAAATCACCATATCGTGCACCTTAAATATATACAATTTGGTTTGTCAATTATACCTCCATAATGCTGGGAAGAAAAAGAAAAAGCCTCATGGATTCCACAGATGAAAGAAAATGAGATTGGGATTCAAAAAATATAAAGCAATACCATGATGGAAACTCAGGAGAGGAACATTTCAATATCCCACTTGAAACCACAGAAACAATAAACAGCAAGAGGAATCAAAGTTACAAGAAAAGAACAAGACTCTGAAATAAAGAAAAATAGGTTTGAAGAAAGAAAAGAACTACTAGAATTTAATAATATTGTACTAGAAATCAAAACTCCACAGAGGAGTTAAAAAGTAGATTAGGTCCTGCAGAAGAGTTTCACTTTTGAGTCACTTATAACAAGTCAAGGTTCAGCGGTAACTGATTTTAACATAGAAATAATATCATAGCAGGAGAATCTATTCCTGTGGGACCCGTGACACCTATTTGTAGAAATGACCCTAACATCAAACTGGATGGACTATAAATGGCCTACCTGCCCAGTGCACAGTGTAAAGCTTTCTTTATAGGATTATGGATCAGTTAATAACAGAGTAACTAATTGTATAAACTTAAATACATGTCCTAGCAAGGATTCCTCTACAGAATTGTTTCCTTACAATCTTGCCGCACTTCTTTCTGGAACAAGTCACACCTTTATAAGGGTCAGACAGATGGTAAGGGCTTCACTGCCTTTGAATCCATATGTCACCTGACGGTCTCAGAGAAACTACCCACCAACTAATACTTGTTTAGCATCCATCATTCACTATATAGGCACCTGAGATTAATCCATAGGTGGGGAGGGGGAGGTCTTGGCCTTGGGCAGCTTGCATTTGTAATAAAGTGATAATAATAAAGTAAATCACATTGTACATTGAAAACAATAAGTGCTGTGGATAAAAGAAATAGACCCCACCACCACCACCCTGCTCTATTCGCTGTTAAAAGCAACTACTACTTATTTTTTCTTATCACAAATTTCCCTAAAACAAGCACATATTTTTCTACGGTTTTTCTTGGGATTCAGATCCTCAAAGATATCAATGATATATTTTGCCATTCGTGATGTAAATAACCTAGGTGTATGGCGCTCAGTCTTTCTTCTTGCCATTCAAATTATACCCAGAGAGATGATCCAAGTTGGGCACCACGGCCCTCAACAGTCTCCTAAGTAGGGCGTGGAGAAAGCACTCCAGTGCCTGGCCAGGTAACGCTGCTGCTCAGCCTTCCCTAAGGTGCCCACTCATCAACAATCCCAGGCAATGTCTGGGATCAGCCCAGTCTGAAAATCAACTGGTGCCTCATGGTTGGTCCACAGTGAAAGGGCCCCTGGGCTCCTGGAAAGCACAACCCACAACTAGCTGTTTCCTGGAGGAAATGCAGTTGGCATAACAGGAAGCCACAGGAAGGCACACAGTGAGCCCCAAAAGATGGTGAGGACTTAGTAGAGATCACCAACATTTCTGAGCAGTAACCCTACCGCCTCCCTCTCCACCCCAGGAAAAGCCTGATTATGAGAAGTGGAGAAAGGAGGGAGACAGAGGTGAGAGAATGAACCAGATTGTGTGACTTAATGTTAAGATGACAACAGAAGCACAGGTCAGAGCACGTCATTGCTAGAAGGGGGCCATGAGCTAGGAAATGCAGTTGGAAAAGGCAAGGAAACAGATTCTACCCTATGGCTTCCAAGCCCCACTGGATGGCTTCCAGCACTGAAAAATGATAAATTTGAGCTAAGTGTCCTGTAATTTACTACAACCGCAATAGGAAACTAACATTGTCATCTTTATCCACCACTTCACTGCACAGCTACAAGCTTATGCACAGAACTGCACTTCACAAATATTTATCACATGAGCAGCCCCAAGAAAGACAACTTCCCTGCCATTATTGGGCTTTCAACCCACTAGGAAGGACCAACATAAAACAAGATACTTCCAGATTATTCCCTACATATCATTTATACAAACAGTGCGACCTCACAGGGACTGAGAAGGGACGACTCTTTTTTTTTTTTGAGTTGGAGTCTCACTCTGTCGCCCAGACTGGAGTGCAGT
>NW_007233433.1:0-126522 GCF_000164805.1 Carlito syrichta | reverse complement strand
GCTGCCCAGGAGGGTCTCGAACCCGCAGGCTCAGGCAATCCACTCACTTCAGCCTCCCAAAGGCGCGGCATTACAGGCTGAGCCGCCGAGCCCTGCTGAAGGGACTACTCTTAGTGGGCAATCAGGGGAGGGCCTCTCTGAGGAGGAGACATTTGAGCTGAACCTGGAAGGATAGAAAGGAGCCAGGTATGCAATGACAAGAGAAACAGAGCTCCAGGCAGAAGAAATAGCAAATAAAATGGCCAAGAGGAAGAAGAGAATCTCCAGGTACAAAAAGAAGTAGAAGGTGCCACTGTGCCAGTGAGGACGCAGGCTTGGGAGTTAGTCACATAGGACACTCAACCAATCTAGAGAGGATTTTCATGAAATCTTAAATACGTGGAATCTGTGAGAAGCAGAGATTGATGCTGTGGAAAGCCTACACTCCACTTCCTTTTGTATTTCGTACTGAATTACAACTCATCTCTCCCTCTAGGAATAAAAAAGATGATGCATGTAAATCCAATTTTAAAATACTAATACTGTGCTTGGTGAACTCATGGATGAATCAGTCATAACTTCCACACAGAGCTAAGTTGTGGATATATACAGTAAAGGGCCACTTGGGAAAGAGATGAAAAACAGACTCACGAAGGGGAACCAGAAAGAAAAACCAGCCAGGCTCGGTGGCTCAGCCTGTAATCCCGTGCCTTTGGGAGGCTGGCGTGAGTGGATTGCCTGAGCCCGCGGGTTCGAGACCCGCCTGGGCAGGCGAGACCTCATCTCTACAATAAATAAAAAAATCAGGCAGGCGTGGTAGCGTGCGCCTGTAATCCCGGCTACTCGGAAGGCCGAGGTGGAAGGATCGCCAGAGCCCAGCAGGTTGAGGCTGCGGTGGCCGGGAGCGGCCACTGCACTCCAGTCTAGGCGACAGAGTGAGACTTCAACGCAAAAGAAAAAAGAAAAAGAAAAACCAACCCAGAATGGTTTTTTAGAGGGTGGGTCTTTTGTAGTACAGGTTTCTCCCACTAGGTAAGTGTTCTAGGAATTCATCAGCATCAGTGTACCAGCTAGCATTGTTGTGAGAGTCCGTGTTGGGCTTCAGTGAATTTTTTGGAGAGTCTTTGAACATTTCATGAAGGGTGATTTACAAGCCCTTCGTAATGGGTGGTTTACAAACATTCCTACCCACACTGCACTGTGTTAAGCAGTTTTTCACCAAAAAATGGCAAGACCCCTGTACCTCACCCTCCCTATTCACCCGATCTTGCCCCAAGGGACTTTTTTGTTTGTTTCCCCAGATGAAAAAAGTCTTCAAAGGGAAACATTTTTGCCAGTGTGGAAGAGGTGAAATCAAAACGGGAGAATTACCAAAAGGCATCAATATCGATGAGTTAAAAAACTGTTTTGAGCAGTGGAAAAAGTGTCTCAAGAGGTGTATTGCATGAAACGGAGAGCACTTTGAAGGTGATTGAAGTTTAACATGTAAGAATAAAGACATAATTTTTTATAAGTAAATTCCTGGGTTTTTGGGGTCCCCCCTAGTACTCTAGAACGTAGGAAGTGAGAAAAACCTGATTAACTCTTAGCCAGGCGATGGAGCTGGGGAGTGTCTGGGGTGGGGAGGGCCTGGTGTGGACAGAGAAGACAAGCTCACAGAAGCCTTAGAAAGGCTGGGGAAGAGAGTCTTAGTAAGTCTGGTGTTGTATAGGTCAGAGAGACAGCAGTGCCCAGCAGAGTTCAGGTAATGTAAGGTAGAAACTCCAAGAAACTTAGAATAGATGAACCTGGTAAAATAATTCTTTTTTTTAATAAAGATGTGGGGTACAATTCAGTGTTAGGTATACAAACATTGATTATGCAGGTAACCTTGTTGATGAGGTGCCAATCCCATCCGTCCCCGACAGTTTCCCACTACTGCCAATCCCTTTCTTATAATATTATAATTGTTCAAGTTCTGCTTATGAGAGAGAACATATGATACTCTGTTCTTTGTTTCTGTGATAAATCACTGAGTATGATCAACTCTAAATCCATCCAAGTTGCTGCGAAGTCCATGGAAACAATCATACTGCCTATCAAAGCTGGACTGGATTTATAAAATGTGGTACATATACACAATGGAATACTATGCAGCTATAAAGATGGTAAAATAATTCTAGCAGTAGTGTTGCCATTTTAATTTCAGTTCTAGTCAGGCCACACTTTGCTAAATAGCCTATTCTTTTACCTCTTAATCATTAGCAAGAAGTAAAACTGGCCTCCCAGAGTTAGGACCTGGTAATTATTTCACACCCCTTAAGCATATCTAGTTCTAATTGTTCTTTTAGGCATCGATGCTTCCAGCAATAATGTATTGTTATCAGTCTTCCCTAACCAGCCTCTGGCCCACCACCTGGAGTCTTGAGATACCAGTCCCTGAGGATGCCTAGAAACAAGACTTATGTGACTTCTGTTATCTGCATCAAAGAATGCCATCTCCAGACTTTTTTCTTAGCCCAGAAAGATTTTTAAATATATCCAGCTCTCCAGCCTTCGAGGCCACACTTTCCCATAAGTGCTGGCCCCTTTCTGAGTGTGGAAAGTGGATAATAAAGTTTACTTTCTCTGTGTTGCAAATCTTTGCCATGGCACTGGCCCACCTTGCCTCAGTTTACCCTTTCAGGTAGTCAGGAAGACAACCACTCTAAAATTTAGTGCCTGGGGTCTGGAAGAAGGAAGCAAAAGAAGGAAGCCCATGGTGAGGGAGACGAAGAGAGAGCCCAGCAACTCAGGTGTGACCCAGCGGCATGCACTTGGTTCCACTTGCGTCACCACTTCTCCAGCAAGTCATCTATGCACTGTCTGAAGATAGCTGGGTATCACCAAGCATCACAGCATAGCTCTGTTTTGTTGATAGTGGTGAATGTACTTCCTTATGGAGGCCGCAGTACTAGTCCCATGTAACAGCAACACCCACCCCACTTGATTATTTTGAACTTTATCTAGACTATACTTACAGTAAAAAAAGAATGTACTCCACCCCACTTAATTATTTTGAACTTTATCTAGACTATACTTACAGTAAAAAAAAGAATGTACTCCAAATATCCCACTTCTAGGAATTTTGTCTAAATTTGCACAAAGATTATATCATTATATCATTTTACGGTGGCAAAGAAAGAGAAACACAGATAGTAAAATAATTCATAGAATATCCATATTGTAGACTATTATGTAGTCAGTAAAATTTACATTAAAAGAAAAATGATAATACTTGGAATTTATTGAACATTACCTTGCAAAGTGCTGGCACATTGTCCTCATAGCAGCCCAATGAAGTATATGCTAGCATTATTCTTTTCTTTTCAGATGAGCGAATAAGGCACAGCAATGGCAAGTAACTTGCCTAAGGACACAGTGCTGGTAATTCTGAGAACTGGAATTGAAACCCAGGGGTTTGGACTTGCCAGCTGTTTCTTCATCCTTCTACTGTATAGCTAATAGACAAATTTGTAATGATGTGGGACAATATTCATAACTTCTATTTAAGTGAGAAAAACAGACAATAAAACAGTATATTCCACATACTCTTATACACAAAAACCCCTACCTACAATCTGCAGCATCATGTCTGAAACAATTGGGGGAGCAGTGACAATTTGGGCACAACAGTAGTGGGGCGGTATTTTTTAGCCTGATGTAATCCTTTAAAATTTTTTTTACACATTTGCAGCACAAATAGATCCATGACTTACATTGGGCAATTTCATGAACTTCTGAGAGTTTATCTCATTTCTGACAATTATAATACCTGCTCCCAGGGTTGGGGGTGGGGCTTGTTCTTCCCATAATCTGCACTTCCCCAAGATTATGCTTTTCTAGAAAGAAGTATGGAAGGATAGGTATCAGCATTTTAAAAGAGGTTGAGGAGAATTGCACTTCACTTTAATGTCCTCCTTTATGCTTTCTGTCTTTCTTCTTTACAGGCCACATTTTTTAAAACCATGAACATAAATTATATGTATTCAGAAATCGTAATAAAGTTCCAAAAAGTCAAGAGTGCCCTGTTCACCTTCCACAAGTCCAGGCTCCCTCCCCAACCAGCCCTTGAGGATTGACATGGGGCCTGGCTATAATTTAAACACTTCCCCAGTGGTTCTTAGATTCACCTTGGTGGAGAACCTCTATTTTAAGCTATCACCAGGAGGGTTGCCCCTTCAAATGGAGACATTGATCTTCCGGACCTGTCCCCATAAATCATATAACACAGAGAAAGCAATTCACCTCACCCGCTGTATTTATGCAGAAAAATAGTCTGCAGGATTTTATTCTTCTTAGTGTTGTACAATTGCTCCCTCAACTAACTTTTTGAAGGGAGGCAACTTCACCAACCAGGGTTCCTTGGTGCTGACAATGCTAGCATGGTATGAAAAGATGAATGCTTCCTCCCTTTCAATAAGTGAATTGCTACAGAGGTTTTCAGAGGTCCCATAAACAGCAACAGCATCATTGGGATTTATACCAACAGCCAGAAAACCCAGTTCCATGCTGAATGAGCCCTCGTGGGGCCAAGGCTCAGGGCTGGAGGTGGATGGCCAGCACCAGGGAGACAGGAGGCAGACAGAAACCTTGCACGTGGAGAGAAAACTCGCAGGCGTCTAGAGATCAAAGGCAGACAGGGCGTTTCCATGGAGGAGGAAGCCAGGGTTGGGGAGGGCGGACGAGGGAGGTTCCATGGTGACTGGTTGATAAATGGGGACTTCCTGTGTTTTCCTTAGCTGAAGTTGTGGGAGGCCTCTTCTTTCTCAGAAGTTTAAAGTAATTGATAAAATAGGGTCAATTAGGACCAGTAATGAGATTAATAAAAATGTTTTTCTAAGGGCAGTAGCTATGCCTGCAAACACACATGCTTTGTATGTGATGGCTGATATCCTAGATTTTCTGCTGTGTTCTTTCATTTTCATTATTTATTTTTATTTTTTAAATTTGCTTTTGAACAGATGGGGGCTTGAACTCCTGGCCTCAGCTGATCCTCCTGCCTCAGTCTTTCAAAGTATTGGAATTATAGGTGTGAGCTAGCACACATATTTATATTAACAGCATATTTAAACTGCTTAAAATCTAACAACTTTTTTGTATGTAGTCTTTAAGTTCAGAATGACAGATTTTTTAATTATCAAGAACATTTGCTTCTTTGCTATTTGATGTTTGTTTGGGCCAAAATCCACAGCATTTTGAAATAGTGTCATAGTGCGACACATTGACAAAATACAAAGTTTTGAGAATTGTAAACCCCTCTCCTTTACCTCTCCCAGCCCAGAGGAAACTGGTGCTGGAGCATGGGGAGTTTTGTCCATGTGAGAACTCCTACCCTCACTGGGAGCTGGACCAGCAGATCTAGCTCTCAAGGCCTCTGTGAGGGAGAGGAGTCTTATTCACTGAACTCCATATGGACAGTACCACCTAAGCTACGTGCACACATCTGGACCTACCTGTTCCTGCCCAGCAGCCCTCTCGAGGTAATGAGCATCAGCTGAAAGAGAGTGGAACTTGCCCTAGGCAGCCCTTGGGGACAAGGTGAAGGCAATCTTGGTCTCTACTTATGGAAAGGAGCCCAAGACCCAGGAGAAACCCAACTCAGCCTGGCAGTCAAGACCTCCCACCACCTGCTCCCAATTGGTTTTAGACTCATTTTATAAAGCTCCCTATTCCTCCCACCACCACCCCAAACCCACATCCCAACAGGTGCAGGCCACACAGACTACTGCTTGCCAGAGCTTGGAGCAATCTGCATGCTTTGGTTTCTTTGAGGGCCGTTTCTCCTCTCCCTTCCTTTCTTGTTCAGATGCTTTCCATCTCTCAGGACCCAAAGCCACTTGGTTTCCCTGGAAACTTTTCTGCTTCTACTTAATCTCCTCTCTGATCTTCCATAGCACTTGCATTTTACGACACATGGTGTGGGTTGAGTGGTGTCCTCTCAAAATTTATGTCCCCATGGAACCCCAGAATGTGACCTTATTTGGAAATAAGGTCTTTGCAATTGTGATTAGGTGAGAGATTAGTTAAAATAAGGCCATGCCTGGTTATGGTGAGGCTGAAATCCAATGACCTGGTGTCCCTATCAGAGGAGAGGACACAGAGACACACACAGGTAAGAAGGCCACATAAAGACACACTGGAGTACTACACCTACAAGTTAAGGAACACCAAAGGTTGTTGGTAACCACAGAAGCTGGAAGAGGCATGAAACAGATTCTCCATGAAAGCTTTCACAGGGGCCAGCCCTGCAACACCTTGATTTCAAACTCCTGGCCTACAGATCAGGGAGAAAATAAATTTCTATCGTCTTGAGCCACCAGTCTATTGTCCTTTGTTACTATAGACCTAGGAAACTAATGCAACACTGATTACCTAATTTCCTTCTATAAATTATCCTGATATGAGGGGTAAAGTTGGCAGAGGGCTGAGGAAGGGATCCATAAACATTTGTGAAATGATTAACAGAACTAATTCTTTAAGCTGTAACATGTTCCAAGAACCTACAGCAGTTAGTGAAGACAAAAGACTGACTTAGTTTTCTTTGCAAAGGGAGCCTTTGATCTGGTATTCTGAGCCTCCACAGGCCTCAAACAGCAAGTCAAACCTGTCAGGTACTGTCATTTGTAAAGATAAAACACAAAGTCCCTGTCATTTGTATGTCTGTGGTATGTTAAAGATGACCACAAATTCTTTGACACTTCTCCCATTGCCTCATGCTGTTCCTGTCATTGTTCCCTGCTGAAGGAGGCTCTGGGAAACTAGGAAGCAGATAACATGCGTAAAAGTGCCAGGAGTTTCTAGAAGGGTTCCAGGGTCTTGCTCCATGACAACAGAACATGGGTCAAGGTCAAGAAGCAGCTATCCTTCCTCTGCCATGGCCTAGACAGGAGGTTTTCACCCCACTAAGGCACCTGAGGGCTCCTCCCAAGAACTTCTAGGTTAAGGGTAATACATTTCAGGAGAGGCTTCTACAGACTTGGAAACGAAAGTAAGAAAGTAAAAGAAATTAATTAGCAATGTCACAAATGTTTCCAACATCTAAAAATTTACCATAACCAAAAAGCACTAAAAAGCCCACCATTACTTTTTATTTCTGCATTGTTTTTTGGACAAGAAAAGTGCCATGGAGCACAGAGGCCGACTCATCACTCAACGGACAGGTGGATGTTTGCATTGTATGATGTATACACACGTCTCTGAGGCATTGGAGTTACCAAGACTGGTGTTGCACGGCTTAGAGCACTGTTCTTGGCATTGGAGTCCAGAGAGATAGCACTAGGAAAAAAAGTGCTTAATGTTGTCAAGCGAGAGAGGAGGAAGTGTGTAATTTTTAGTGGCAGACCTCAAATTCTTTCCCTCAGAGAAACCTGCAACCTTCTGAGGTTTAACAACCACTGTGGCTTCCTCCTTGGTCTGTTCACTATAGTTTCCAACTAAGAATGTCAGCATCAGAAAAAGGTGTTAGAAGGCATCTGGTGCGGCCTATACGTCCTGCAGAGATTCCAGAACAGCACTCTTTTCTTCCATGGTGGGCTTTTCCTTCCCTGGGAAGAGATGTGCCTCAGACTCAGCAAATTACATCTGGCAGCTACTGTCATTTATAGAGATAAAACACAAAACCTCCCTCACTTGTGTGGCTTTGGTAGATTAAAGATGATGACAAGTTCTTTGACACTTCCTCCACTGAGAAGAAGAATCTATGTCCTCTCCCTCTAATCTAGGTAGGCTCCATGACTGTTTCAACAGGAGACTGTGACAGAAGTAAAAGTACCAGGAGTACCAGCAGTATACGTGGCTGGAGTTGTAATCATCTAAAGGCTTGGCTATACTGGATGCCCAAGATAGCAGATGTATGTGACAGAAGTAAATGTACCGGTAATAGTATTGTCTCACCAGGCTCAGGCAGAGTAGCACTGTCTTGCCAAGCTCAGACCTTAGGAGACTGGCAACTGCCATTTTCTGTCTCTTAGAACACTTACTATTGAATTCCAGCCACCTGGCTATGAGGTACCAAAGCCACATGAAAAGGCCATATACAGAATGTCCCTAACATATCATGGCTCGATGTAATAATATTTCAACTTTACAGTAGTGAGAAAGTCATAACCATTCAGTAGTAACCACACATTAAATTTTGACTTTTGATCTTTTCACCGGCTAGCAATATGCAATACGTTACTTTTGTATTGAATTGCTGCTCCCAGTCAGCCACAAGATTGTGAGGGTAAACAATGGATACTCTACACTGTTCTGTGTTACCAGATGATTTTGCCCAACTGTAGGCTAATGTAAGTGTTCTGAGCATGTTTGACGTGGGCCAGACTGAGCTATGATGTTCAGTAGGTTATGTGCATTAAATACATCTTTTACTTATGATAGTTTCAGCTTATGATGGGATTATTGAGATATTACCCCATCATAAGTTGATGAACATCTGTACAGATGCTCTGCTCAACAACCACAGTTGAGCTCTCAACTGATGATCTGCATCAACTTCCAGCCATATGAGTGCACCATCTTGGACATCCAGTATAGGTGAGTTTTAGATGATTCCAGCTCCAGTCATGCAGACTGCAACTGCATGAGAAACCTCAAATATGAACTGCCCAGCTGAGCCCAGTCAACCCACAGAAGCACAGGAGATAATAGCAAGTTGGTGTTTTCAACCACTAAGTGTTAGGGTGGTTTGTTACCCAGCACTAGATAACCAGAACAAGAGTCGGTACCCACATCTTCCATTCTAGAATCTCAGTATTCAAAGAAGTCTCAGGAATCATTACTTCATTCAACAAATATTTACTGAGTAATTACTACGGTCCAAAAAATGTTCTAGGTACTCAAGATTCAGCAGTGAACAGAAAAAACAGTCTCTATTCTCATACAATTTATAGTGAAAAAATACAAGAGGAGACAGAATATCGAGGATACGTGCTATGCAGAAAATTAAGATAAAGAAATAAATGCAATCCTGAATTATATTTTTTTTGATATGAGCATTGTTACTTTCTAGCTACTAGTTTCCCTTCAGTTAATATCTATCTGGTATATCTTTTTCTACCTCCTTAATTTTAAACTTTTGATTTCAGCCCATGTTTTACTCTTGTAAACAACATATATTTGAATTATACATCTTTTAACAGTTGCATTCACACATTCAAGTATGCTGTCATTATTATATTTTTAACCAATTTCTTTCATGTTGCTTTCTATTTTTCAAACTATACTTTTTCTTTTATTCTCAATAATTGAATATTTATTGAATAATAATTGAATCTCCTCTACAATATCTCCACGTTTCTCTCCATGCCTAGTTTCTGCTTAAACATCTCCAGGGTACCAACCTCAGATGTAACTGTTTGATGTTATATTGGTAAATAAACAAATCCCCCTTGCTTTCTACACAGTCTTCATGTTGTATCCCCATAGAAAGAATTCCATCTATCATCTGCCTGACAACACTGCAAATACTTGACATGCCCAGCATGCTCTTCCTCTCCAAGTTTTCTCTCTGTAATACCTTCCATTCTTCCATCCCTTTTCCCCCAGGACATAGTTTCAAGAACCATTGCTCTATTTTGTCATCATCCCTTTAAAACATAGTACCTACATCTAAAGAATTAACATCATCTGATCTGTTGCAAGAAAAATGAGACTAATTTCTCCCTCACTTTAGACAAAAAAACCACCATTGCAGGGGCTAAGCTGGCACTGGATCCTCGGAGCCAAGACACATGGTGACTCACAGCAAACTTATTGTCAGTCAAAGACTCTGCGTCTTCTCCCTGCTGTGAAGCCACATCGCGTTCATCTTATGTTTTACAGCTGAATCGTCTTAATGCAAGTACCCAACTATACAATTATCCCCAATCAGACTTCATCTTGTTAGAGTCAGTCCACTGCTCCAGGCTGTCAAGATATTTCTGGATTTCTCCCAACATTGTGTCACCCACAGAAGCAGATGCTGTCTGTTCAGATTTTTTCCTCTGCAATTTCAATGGCCCTAGTAGAATAATTCTGTATATCTCTTGTCTTATAAGAAATATAGCCATGCCTGTTGGAAGTTTGTGAAGTGGGGTAAAAGGGGAGGATAGAAAGGTACACCCTAAGAACTTACACATGACCTCACTCTCTGAGTCCATTAGTAAAACTTTCACCCAATGGGTGTGAATAGCCATCTGTAAGAATAAACCAAGAGGCTGCTAACGTGTGACAGAAAAGTTTGGGGACACTCAGAAAACCAACCGAGATAAACCTCAGGAAAGCAGGATTGCATTATGATCAGCATTTGTATCTTAGTGTGTTTGTGTAGAGAAAGGGTGGCTCCATGGTGGTAGTATGAGGGGAAAATCCAGAGATTCTTAGAACAAAGGTTGTTGGCATTCTAGATTTCATCATGGTATATGGGCTGAATTGTCCCCCACCACCACCAAATACATATGCTAAAGTCCTAAACTCCAGTACCTCAGAATGTGACCATATTTAGAAATGGGATTTTTAAAGAGGTGATTAAGGTTAAATGAGGCCATGAGAGTGAACCTTAATTCAATATGGCAGGTGTTCTTATAAGAAGAGATTAGGACAAAGACATACACAAAGGGAATGCCATGTGAAGACACGAGGAGAAAGTGGCCATCTACAAGCCAAAGAGAGAGGTCTCTGATGAAGCCAACTCTGCCAACACCTCAATCTAGGACTTCCAGCTTCCAGAACTGTGAGAAAATAAATGTCTGTTGTTTAAGCCATCCCATCTCTGGTACTTTGTTATGGCAGGCCTAGCAAACTAATGCAAACCCTAACAACTTGTGTGGTAAACTCTCCCCTAAGATGGGTGGCAGTGGCTCAGGCCACCTTCCTGAAATCAACAGCTTCCTTTGTGCTGACTCCATGCTCCCAGGAAACCATCTGCTCTATGACATCCCCTGAGGCAAGCACAGAAAGGAGAACGTGCTTGTCAGGCTGTCCCAAACATTTGCAAAGAGGACACATTTATCCTGACACTTAAAACACTAGCATAAGTTTTGTTAACGTACACACACATGTATACAAATATATCAGAGAGTACACCTACGTGCATCTTCATCCCATGACTTTTGCAACAGGTAGTGACATGTACCAGTCTTGGAGAGACAGGCAGACCTACCTCTGAGGAAACCTCACTCCAGTGCACTGGCAGAATCAAGTTTCTAAAGACGCTAAGTTGATAACTGGCCCTGGGCTTTAGTGAACAAGCCAAGATTCATTTTCTATTTTATGGGACCATCTAGGTATTTGGCCAGAAGGTGATGCCCAAGTAATAGCCTTCATCTGTGGACTTGGAATTGCAACAACACTAATACAATCTAGAAGCTTTGTTTGTTTTTCAAGCTGTGGCCATTTAAAAATATGGATGGGCCTAAAGGAAGAAAGGGAAGGGATTTATGATATGTGAACTGTAGGTTTATCTTAACATCTGGGCCCACACCACAATTGTGCTTAATTGGCCGACCATGAGAATCTCCTAGTTGCAAGGATTTTGGGTGATGGGGGAGTCCTATTCATTTGGTACTTCTTTGTTTTATACAATAAGTTAGTGGCACAATTAAGATCAGAATGTAGGTTGAATAATTTCCCACTGGCCTCTGGGTGCCGGCAAGGAAAGTCATGTGACTAGAAAGGTTATAACAAGGCAATCATGTGACTAGAGAAGTCATGATGAGGCGTCAGGTGATTTAGTCATGTGATCAGCAAAAGGCTTGATCTAAGGGCCCAAGGAACATAAGGTACTTTATACTCACTAAAACATTGGAGTCCCCTCCTGGGCTTCTTCCTTTCTTGAGGCCTTCCTGTAGGGATGCTCAGAAGCCTGGAAAATGCAAAAATAATCTTATTAGTCTCACTGTTCACCATCACTTGTTGACACAACCCAAGATGATTCAAGGGTTTTCAACTCCTCTCCATGATCTGACCCACAGACAGGGCCCTTTACCCCACAGGCCCAAACATGAGAGCCCCACCCTATTTTGGACCCTCCTCTCACAAGGCCTTGCAGATGACTGCCCACCTCCAGCTCAGCCTCCACCTCAGGTCAATTTCTCCTTCCCTTTGAGTGCCATTTGCCTACAGAAGCCTTCTAAGTAATGTCAGATCCCTCAGTCACCCACTCTAGAACAAACAAAGCTTCTAGATTGTATTAGTGTTGTTGCAATTCCAAGTCCACCATGTTCCTTCTTAACAGAGCTCGCTCCTGAGTCTGTATTTAAAATTCAGGAGTGGGACAATTAGGTGACTGGCTCCTCCTGTAGACAGTGAGATTGAGAACAAAAACAGAGCAGGCGCTGCATAGAGTCATCCTTCATCAATACTGGCTCAATGAGACAATTGACGAAGCAGTCCTCACGGTGAGCCTTGGGATGAATGAATTAGAAGCAGCCGTTTCACTGACTTTAGACACAATTCTCTCAGGATTATTATTATTTTTTTCTTAAATGGCTATGGTTAGAAGCATTAAATTAGTCCTCTAATGAAAGGATTAGGACATTTAGAGGCAGGTGTAAGTGACAGCAGCAAGAATCAATGCTAAAAGATTGACAGTAAGGGAAACAATATCAAAACAAACAAAAAAGAAAAAG
Source organism: Carlito syrichta (assembly GCF_000164805.1). Taxonomy (NCBI): domain Eukaryota; kingdom Metazoa; phylum Chordata; class Mammalia; order Primates; family Tarsiidae; genus Carlito; species Carlito syrichta. The sequence goes on along the minus strand of NW_007233433.1, from coordinate 113,914 downwards.
TGATTTTCTTGATGGTCTAAGATTGTCATTAGAAACACAGCACTCAGTCAGGCTCTGTGGCTCAGACTGTAATCCCAGCACTTTGGGAGGCCGAGGTAAGTGGATTGCCTGACCCTGTGGGTTCGCGACCAGCCCAGGCAACTTGGCGAGACCTCATCTCTACAATAAAATAAAAAATTAGCCAGGCATGGTAGTGCACGCCTGAAATTCCTACTACTTGGAAGGTTGAGGTGGAAAGATTGCTGGAGCTCAGCAGTTCGATGCTGGGGTGGCCGTGAGTGTGCCACTGCACTCCAGCCTGGGCGACGGAGTGAGACTCCAACTCAAAAAAAACCAAAAAAACAGCACTCAATGGTGTGCTCAGGACTCTTTTCCTCCTATAGATTATCTCTATGCTGAATGACCAGTGGCTGCCATCTTTCTTGTAAGTCAAATTATTACCCATATATTCTCACAATATATTGTCTTAAAGATAACATAGGCAATACATTCTGGAAGGACTTCCACCTCAAGTCATTACAATGTTTTGGCACTTCAGTGATCTAGAACAGGAATTGGCAAACTTGTTTTTGTGGGCTACGCAACCTCTACAATAACTCAACTCTACTATTGTAGCATGAACCCAGAAATAAATAATACTATGTAAATGGGTGTTGCTGTGTTCTAATAAAACTGTATTTATAAAATCAGGCAGTGGGTCAGATTTGGCCCCTAGTTATAGTTTTCCAACCCCCATCTAGAAAATTCATGCTGTATGGCTCCTTACTTACTGACAATGTCAGATGAATGAGTAAAGTGGCATCTTAGTCCCAGGAAGAGACATCTTAGTCTCAGGGAGGGACAGCTTAGTCTTAGGACCTTTGGTTGGTAAAGGGCCTTGGTTGTTATGTCATCAGTTCCTTCTTAGGCTAACCCTTTCCCTCTGCACTCTGTGGGAACTGGGGATAATTTTTGCAAACTCCCCTTCAACCCTGGACCACCTTCTTGGTTCAGTGTAATCAATCCATTGAGGTCTTCATGAGTCATTTGGATGAGATTGTACACACTATGAAGACCATCCCCTCCCAGAAGAAATTCTGGACAAATGATGAATAACAAATGGTGTTATTAATGAGCCTCACTGCCTAAATAAGAGCACTGTTCAACTCTCAATAATACTACTAATTAATGTAGTTACCCTTAGTCAAACAAAAGAAGCTTGCTTTGCCACTTTAGCAATGGGCATGAGTCTAAACAAAGGATCCTTGCACAGAAAGGGTGATATAAAATATTCCAGCATAAGCCGGGCTTGGTGGCTCAGCCTGTAATCCCGCGCCTTTGGGAGGCTGAGGTGAGTGGATTGCCTGAGTCCGCGGGTTCGAGACCCGCCTGGGCAGCGAGACCTCATCTCTACAATAAATCAAAAAATCAGCCGGGCGTGGTAGCGCATGCCTGTAATTCCGGCTACTTGGAAGGCTGAGGTGGACGGATCGCCGGAGCCCAGCAGGTTGAGGCTGCGGTGGCCGGGAGCGGCCATTGCACTCCAGTCTGGGTGACAGAGTGAGACTCCAACTCAAAAAAAAAAAAAAAAAAAATATTCCAGCATAAATGCTTCATATTTACCTTTGTGCATCCTTTAGTTATGTTTTGTCATTTGCCTGAATAAACTGTCCTCCTCCTCCTTTTTTTGCCCCACTTTAAACTTCAAGCATCATTGCCAAGCCTAAGTGTAGGTGGTTAATACCAGAAATAATTAGCCATAAATTAATTTCCATCCTAAGTAGTCAATTCTGAAAATGACTCCAGTGGCCATTAAATTTAGACTTCAGCGAGGTTCATCGAAGGCTGTGGTGTTTGAGAGGATCAGAGGATTTGAGACTGCCATCAGCACACGAGAGTGGTTGGGCAAAATTCCCCTCTCACACTCCCTGCTTGAAGATACAGTGAAGTAATCTGCTTTAACAACAGAGAAAACATTATGCAGAGAAAATTGCAAGGAGAGCAATTTTTCTCTTAAAGAACACAAACCATAGCTTTGGAATTCCAGAATAGCTAAGTCAATAAGGCCTTACTGGATTGCGATTTCTGGGTAGTTAATTTTGGTCTAGGTTTCCCAGAATATCTATAGTTCTGAGAACACATATCTGGAAAATAAAAGTAGGACTACTGTGTAAGATATTGGGAATGGTATGAAGGAGAAAAAATTCAGATATTTGTTAATCAGATCAAGTCACAATGAGGCAATAAAATAGGTCAAGTCAATCAACAGGGCTTAAAAGAAATTTAGAGTTATCGTAAATTCTTTTATTACAAAGTTCAATTAAAAAAGAAAGTAAATCCAACCACTGAGGCTTCTCTCTCTTCAGCACAGAGATTTAGAGGGCCTGAAAAACTGGAGTCACTCTGCTAACTTCATTATCCCCAGCATTGCATGCCAAAACTACTTTCTCTGAATTAAGAATCAAATTTGGGAAGAAATAAAGATTTTCTTCAGGATTATTTAGAGGACAATCCCAAAGAAAAACTGAAGTTGTATAGAGAAAAAAATGTGGTGCTCCACTAACATCTGGGATATAGAGAGCTAGAAAAAGCATCAATCTTGCCCTAATGATGAGAGAAAACAGACAAATAACAAAATCATAACTTTGCTGGATCTATCAGAGACCTGAGATGTGGGTAGCCAAGTATCCTGAAATCCAAAGAAATTAATGTAGCTTAAGGTAGGACACAGCATCTGTTTACCTATAGCACACATGAGAGGAAGAGATGCTGAGCATCATACAAGCAGGTAAGAAGAATTCAGCTACAATTCTAAGGAGGTACAAAAGACTGAGTATGGATTTGCCTGAGAATATAGAACTTTAGCAGACAGCGAGAGGTTTACACCTAGTTGAAGGGTCTTTTCACAGATCTCCAGTAAATACTAACAAGAAAGGTTAGGGGTTGAGGAGGAGACAAGTTGAAAATTCTTGTCTTCCTCAGTGGGCATGGAGGAAGAGAGCAACCACAAATGCAGGAAAGACATGTAGCCCCACCTGGATCCTAATCCATTAGGGGAAAAAAATCTTAAGCATCTGGAAGAAGCACAGCAAGTGCTATCTCCCATAGAGTGCAACAAAGGACCCAGTGGGACTGAGAAGATTGAAATAAAAATTCCCTACTCCTGAGGTAACACAGAAGACAGCAATGGGCACAAGATCTTATACTAATACCATTGACAGTCTCTCACACAAAGTTTCAGCAAAGAAATAAGGCAGAGTTTGGCCACCATTTGAAGGAGGGACAGCATCACTTTGAAAGTCCCAGACTAAAAACACTGGCACACAGGCCTGCCTAACACTGAGGCTTGACCAGAACAACAAAGAACACAGTCACTCCAATCACCACATTACCAAGCACCAAGTAACAAGAAACAAGAGTCTACCCATGGGAGTGGGGCAAGAATATGGAGAAAGACCTCACCTATAACAGAGCCACAAAGAGAAGGTCTACAGTTGGATGTGGAACTGGAACATTGAGAAAAAGCCTCCAGTACCCCAGTCCTCTCCTTAAGTAGAAGGTAAGACTAGAGGAATTTAGTGAGGATGAGGGTGCACTGAATATAACCATAATGATAAGAAAATCCAAACTCAGCTCAATTTCTTACCAGAGTAACTCAACCCACACTAACAGTGTAGGAAAAAAGTTTTGCCCAATCCCGGCATAATATTATTTGTCTCAATCTCTACCAATTTACACATGATGTCTAGCGTTAACACAAAAAATTTAAGACACTAAAAATCAAGAAGACGCAATCTTCCTTCAAAAGACAAGGAAATTAACAAAACTAGACACAGAGATGACCCAGACATTGTTATTGTCAGATAGGAAATTAGAAATAAATATGATTAATAAATCAAAGCTTTAGTGTTTCAATAGAAAGATAAGAACCAAAGATAAATAATTTTTTAAAAATCCATGGTAATCCATGAAAAGTATCTTTGCCAGACTTAATAGTAGACCTAACACAGTTAAGGAAAGAATCATTGAATTTGAAGATAGATCAATAGAAACCACCCAATTAACACATAAAGAATTGTGGAACAATGGCCAGGTGCTGTGGCTCAAGCCTGTAATCCCAGCACTTTGGGAGACCAAGGTGAGAGGATTGCCCATGCCCATGGATTTGAGAACAGCCTGGGCAACTTGGTAAGATCTCACCTCAACAACAAATTTAAAAAATTAATCGGTTGTGGCAGCACGTGTCTGGCTGAGGTGGAAGGATCACCTGAGCCCAGTAGGTCAATGCTGGGATGGCCATGAGTGTACCATTGCACTCCAACCTGGGCAATGGAGTGAGACTCCAAATCAAAAAAAAAGAAAAAAAGAATTGTGGGACACTAAAAAAATTGTGGGACAATACCAAGTGGTTCTATTTACAAATAGCTGCAATCCCAGAGGAATAAAAGAGAGAAAAGTGGGCAAAAGAAATATTTAAAAGAACATAGCTGAGAATTTTCCAAAAATAATGAAAGACTTAAAACCATAGATCCAAGAATATTAGAGAACTCCAAACAGGTCCCTTTCATGAACTGCCTGGCCATATCTATGGAGTAATGCATATGTTGGATATGTTGATGCTCAAATTGATCAATGTATGGACAGAAGACCAGACCCCAGAATATGCATGCTGAAGGTTCACAATTATACTAGAAAGGCTAAATGTTAAACAAGCCTTTTGATAAAAGATATGAAAAAAACAAGAGAAAATCCAAGCATAAAAGATATTATGTTTCAAACCAGTAGAAGCTGGTTCAAGACTCTGCAAACAGTTAACAACTATATTTTAAAACAAAATGTTCATTTTTCAGCAAGTATTTTATATTTTTTCTAAGCCAAGTTTGATAAGTTGGCTTTTTAAATAATTTAACCATTTTATCTAAATCTGTCAAATTCATTATTTATAAAAATTTATTCATAGTATCATAATAGTTTATTATCCATCAGGTATCAGGATCTACAGTAATGTCTCCCTTTTATCATTCCTAATCATGATAATTTTGTGTTTTCTTTCCTTCTTTTCATGCTGAATCTTGCTAGAAGTATATTGATTTATGAATATTTCTAAAAGATCCAACATTTGACAAGTCTGTCTTCTGTTTCACTGTTTTCTTTCTTTGCCGTTATTATTTTCTTCATTATTTTGTTTGGTTTTAATTTTCTTTTACTTTTAATTTTCTTGAGATGAAAACTTTAAAGCTGATTTTTAAACTTTCCTATTTACTTATTCTTAAAGTCATAAATTCCCCCCTCTAAACTCTCCTTTGGTTTCTACTCCCCTCGTCTCTGCTTTTCAGCCCTTTCCTGAGCTTTCTGTACTACCATGTACTCAGTCTTTCAGCAATAATCCCATGAGAGTGCAAGGGTGGCAAGGAGAAATAGCCTGCATTTGGGTCTTCTCCTGATTTTTCTTCATATGACCACATGACCATTAAAATACTTCTGATTCCATCTTACCCTCAAAAAATTGTCATTGTCTGCTCTTCCCAGACTAACCAATTGCCCTCAGAAAGAAAAGAGTTTGCTGATCTCAGTTTCCCTAGGAATGATTTGTCACTGTCTGGAAATTTGTCCCTTTAGTCTTCTTTGCAATCCCTTAGATGGCTTTTTTAAATGTACTAGTATTTTTTTTTACTTTATTTAGTTTTTATGGAGCAGGTGATAGCCTGTTGTGATCTTCTGCCTCTTAATCTGAAGAAGAAACTCCCATTCCATAACTATATGTTGATCAATTATTACCTAGCAGACACATCAGCACTGCCCATTGCTCAGGGTATAGTGGTAAATAAGATACATAATCAAAACTCTAGGCCAGACCATCAAGATATCACAGTACTTTTTTTTGAGAACAATCAAAAACCATGATTAAGAAGAACTGCTACTTCCCAGAACAAGATTTTATGAATTGAATGAACCTGATTTGTGTTAGAAGTGAATGATTTTAATGTCATTTTTATTGTTTCCTTCCGAATGCCCTATTTTTCTGCAGTCATAACCTTGCCACCTATGCAAGCATACAAAACTTTGCACACTGCTTTCCTTTATTTTTCCCATACCCTTTTTGCCCTTAAAAACTGCAATTAATGCAAATCCAACTATCCCACTCTTTGTAAAATACAGATATGTTGAAAAGATCAAAAATTTAATACAGAAAATATTAGCAATAAACCCTATTACTAGTTAATGTTGCTTCTATAAACCTATCAATCATTTGGTTTTGCATTTTTTCACTCTTAGAATAAAACCAATAAGCTGAGAGTTAATATTCACATCACTATCACTAAATAATTTGTAGGACTTTACAAATGCCAGGTGGCTGCACATGAAATAAAAATCATCAAGGCGATGCTCACAAGATGCCAAGCAACAAGCTGTAAATGGAAAACTTGAGTCTGTTCGCTTTGTTGAACATAATTGTGCAAATGCTTTGACTGCATCTATAGAATCAATCGAATGTTCTGTCATGACCAATTACCCAGGAAACCTTCCAGGGCAGTGGTGTCCAATACCACCTTTATGGCTCCCATATAGCAAGTAGTAACAGAGTGCTGGATTTGAAACTACTCATCTAACTTTCATTGAGGGTTGCCATTAATGAGCCATATGTCCTGGGCAAGTTACTTCCCCCACTCAGGCTCCAATTCCTCATCTGTAAAATGAGGAGGTGGGATGAGTTAAACATCTCGGTACCTGCCATCTGTTACATCCTACATTTTTGGTAATTGGCCATTCATTGTTTTGGAAATGTACACTTTCATCCTGGGTTAGCTCAAAAGGGAAACAGGGAGAACCTGCCTTAGACTTCCTCAGCATCCCCATCTGGGCTTCCAGTACTCCCTCAAGTCTCCATCTCAGAACCTCTGTCTCCTTCTTTCCCACTATAACCTCTTTTGAAAAATAAATAGAGCACTTTGGGAGGCCAAGGAGGGAGTATCGCTTGAGGTCAGGAATTTGAGACTGGCCTGGGCAACATAGTGAAAACTTGAATCTACAAATTTGTTTTTGGTTTTTGGGTTTTTTGTTTGTGTGTGTGTGTGTGTGTGTGTGTGTGTGTGTGTGTGTGTGTGTTGTTGTTGTTTTTAAATTAGCCAGTGCTGGCGGGACACAGTGGCTCATGCCTGTAATCTCAATACTTTGGGAGGCAGCAGCGAGAGGACTGCTTGAGCCCAGGGGTTTGAAACTAGCCTAAGGATTGCTGGAGCCCAGCAGGTCGAGGCTGCGGTGACCGGGAGTGGCCACTGCACTCCAGTCTGGGCGACAGAGTGAGACTCCAACTCAAAAAGAAGAAAAAGAAAAAGAAAAAGAAAAAAGAAACTAGCCTGGACAACTTGGTAAGACCTTGTCTCTACAATAAATCAAAAAATTAGTCAGGCATGGTGGCGTGCACCTGTGGTTCCAACTACTCAGAAGACTAAAGCAGAAGGATGGCTTGAGCCCAGCAGGTTGATACTGTGGTGGCGGTGTGCATGCCACTGCACTCCAGCCTGAGTGACAGAGTAGACTCTGACTCAAAAAAAAAAAATTAACCAGGCATGGTGGTGTGCAATAGAGTGTCGGCTACTGGGGATGCTGAGGCAGGAGGATCACCTGAGCCCAGGAGTTCAAAGCTGCAATGAGCCATAATCATGCCACTGCACTCCAGCTTGGGCAACAGAGAGAAATTCCATCTGTATAAAAATAAAAAGAAAGAAATACAAATTGATGGGACTATTGGGTATTGTTAGCACTGAGTTTGGAAACCAGAAGTACCTGAGTTCCATCTGCTTCTTCCAGCTTGTGACTTGGGTCAGTCCCTCAAACCCTGCACCAAATGCATGGGATTTTTAGGAAGATTAAATGAAAAAATGTACATACAGTCCATATAACTATGTTTGACATTAATAAGGACTCAACAGATGTTAAATATTGTTAAATACATAATCAACATTTGTATACCTAACCCTGAATTGTATCCCACATCTTTAAAATAAAAAAAACATATGTTCTCACCCATAAGTGGACCTTAAACAATTATCATAATACTATAAGGAAGGGATTGCAGTACTGGAAAACTGCCAGGGGAGGGGAAGTGGAATTGGCAGTTGAAGGAAGCTGCTAGGGAAGGGAGGGGCACACCTCATCAACAAGGGTACCTGCATAATCAACGTTTGTAATTGTAAAAACCTAACTCTGAATTGTACTCCACATCTTTAAAGTTAAAAAAATAATAAATTTTAAAAAATAATAAAAATTTAAAAAATATATTGTTATTATGACTTCTCCTTAGCAGGAAATGATCAAAATATTAAAATAATAGAATGAAGTTATTTGATAATTTGAATTGTTGTTCAGAAAGTGTTCTCTCTGTGAGCCTCCTTCAGACATCCTGGCTCACAGCAGAGGGTGGCACCCAGGAAACAGCAAAAGTGCAAGGGCAAGTTATCAGTTAGTTATTATTCTATTAAAATAATAGAATTAAGTTATTTGATAATTTGAATTATTGTTCAGAAAATGTTCTCTCTTCTCCCTTCATGCTGTGGCTGGAATGTATTGTTCTGTCCCATTGTGACTGAGTTTGGCCGTGTGACTTTCTTGGATCAATGGAATGTTTGCAGACAGGATACATACAGAAACTTTAAGCACGCTTTCATCATTTGGCTGATCTGTGAAGGCCTCTGATATCTGCCAGGAAAAGAATGTGTCCCAGCTGGAATGGGAATGAACTTCAACCTACAATCTAAATTAGGCACAGGTCCAGCCTAACCCAGCTAAGTTATAGTCAACCCATAAGTGTAAGCGTAAATGACTTGTTTTAAGCTGCTGAATTATGGGGTAGCTTATTACGCAGCATTATTGTAGCAATAGCTGACTGATACATGCCCTAATGATGTTATTGTGATTCAAAGCCCCAAAACAAGAGAAGCATTTCAGGTGTCAATCATGTTTCCAGCCCTTGCCTTATTTCCATGCGTCTACTCCCTTTCTGGTCTTCTATACTTCCCTCCTCTTCACCTGGAAAATCTTTGTTAAGTACCCTTCTGCCGGGCCCTAGGAATATAACAAAAACAATATATTATTTTTGCTTTCTGATTATCTACTGAGAACCATGGTTAAGTTAACAATATACAATAATTCAGTGAGTTAGGGATTATAGAAACATGCCAGAATGCTCTGGGGCCAAAGAGCTGAGGAACACCTGAACCAGGCTATAAGGTTAGAGAAGATGGCAAGGTATAAACAGAGACTTAAAAAACGAGAAGCAAGGAGTAACAAGGCGACAAGTGGAAGGGAGTGTTTCACTCCAAAAGCGATATAACAGGGCACAAGCTTGCAAAAGGACTTGCTTCAAAAAGGAGTTCCTACCCCAGAACTCTGTTTTCCTCCCCTGGTGAGCCAGGTTGAATCACAGAGAAACTTCAAGATAGATTCATGTCTGCCTTGCACTCCCTTGGGGAGCTGCTTGGAAATCCCCGAGCTGGGACCTGCTTCCGGAAGTCCTGAGTCTGCACATCTTGGGAATGGCTCGGGTAACCGCTTGATGATGCTGTGCTCTCCCAGTCTGGGAACCACTGATGAGCTGCCCTCTCACCTTTCCTGTTTCCAGGGTGCCACCCTCTCCTGTGAGCCAGGATTCCTGAAGGAGGCTCCCCCAAATCCATCACAGCAAGCCAGCTCCAGGGAAGAACGAGACAGGCGGGAGGAGGTCAGAGGCCCAGGGCTTCACTTTGCTTCTTCACTCGGCGGTACAAAGCCTTCCTCCCCCCACAAACCAGAAATCTTCCTGGAGGCCAAGGGGAGTGGGTGACCCTCTGCTCTTTCCACTGAAAATTCCCAGCAGGAGAGATGGAAGTTTCAGCAGCTGCCAAGATACCCACATCCACAAGGACCAATTGTAGCTCGTGCCCACACGGAGAGCCTAAAAACAGAGGCGGGACAGGAAGGATGCGGAATTGGGCTTGAGGCTGTGGGAAGATTCTAAATCTGGAAATTTGATATCATGCTGCTTCTGGGTTTTCAACCCAGATTTTTCAGAGAACGTGGATTGCAGCATTTACTCAGACATATTCCTGGAACCCAAATCACTTATAAGGCTGAATGTACACAGCTCTTTTCCCACGCGTGTGATTAATGTCTCTCTCTGCCCCTTGACCCACCCACATATTCACACACACAGACACCCGCACACTCTCACACATGCACACACACACACACACACACACACACACAGAGCTGCCCAACCCTGAGGAAGGTCAAAGCTAGCACTGAGCTTCAGCAAGTACAACATTCATTCATACTTTTGTGCCAGCAAAATGCATTGCCTAGTGAGGGCCGCACAGGGACATCTAAGTGAATTTGTGGCAGCTCATTCAGCTTCCTCTATGGTCATCTTTTCTCTAAGCAGAGACAAATCACTCGACGCTGTATTGAAAGTCTAATTCCTAGCCGGACTTGGTGGCTCAGCCTGTAATCCCGCGCCTTTGGGAGGCTGAGGTGAGTGGATTGCCTGAGCCCGCGGGTTCGAGACCCGCCTGGGCAGCGAGACCTCATCTCTACAATAAACCAAAAAATCAGCCGGGCGTGGTAGCGCATGCCTGTAATTCCGGCTACTTAGAAGGCTGAGGCAGAAGGATCACCAGATCCCAGCAGGTCGAGGCTGCGGTGGCCGGGAGCGGCCACTGCACTCCAGTCTGGGCAACAGAGTGAGACTCCAACTCAAAAAAAAAGAAAGTCTAATTCCTGCCAAGGCAGTTTGTCTAAAAGGAGAAGTGGGTAAGGGGCTGGGAAGTGGTTGTTGTGAGGGGTGTATTGTGTGGGATTGTGTGTGTATGTGATTGTGTATGTGTTTGATATATAACTGGATGTAGTGTGATGTGTGTGTGCGTGTGGTATGGTGTGTGTGGCATAGTGTTGTGTGTGCACGTGCTTGTGATGCTGTACGGTGGTTGTGCTGTGTGTTGTATGTAGTTGTGTGGTGCGGTTGCATGTGTGTGGTTGTGTCTGTGTGATGATTTTGTATATGTGTGTGTATGCATGTGTATTACACATGAAGACAACAGCACCCAAAGTAACAGTGCCATGACTGAAAAGAGAATCTCTCCCTAAGATCCTATTTTCCGTTTTTTTCCCCCATTTTTTTCAAATTTTCTTTCTGACTGTCATTTTCCCAGCTTGGCCCTAACTCAAAGGTAAACTTTATTCCTGGAAATAGAAATTATTGGATCAATACACTTCTGAGCAACATCAGCAAACGCAATTTAAGGGCAGATTAAAGGTCAAAATTTCTCATCAATTTCTACGAACACATTAGATTTCAAAATGTCAAAACTGCTTACTTCTCAGTGAGAAAGACGCTCCTTTCCTTTGCTGGAAAGAAATTTCATAGCTGGGCCGCATGAGATGTGCCACAAACACAGGACAGACTCTTTTCACAGCCCTCCCTGCACACCAAATAATGTCAATCCAAAATTTTTCTTCTCCCAAACAAACTTTGGTCTTCTTGTCAGCTGTGTCTCTGGAGATCCCACACTCAGAATGTCTCTGCAAAGCAAACTCCAAAAGTGGAGAATGAGAAATGACTGTGCCCCATGCCATGGGAACATGGTGCAACTCCAGACAAAAGTTCCAAGGAGAGTTAATGACAGTCACTCCCAAACAGTCCAGCAGTTATTTCAATGGCCTCAGCCCTAGTGGACACTCCTAGATCCAGTCTGCACCTTTGCTTGACCAATCTCTGTCTCATGGATAGGCATAGACCATATTGACTGGGCTATTGTCTTCTGGATTTCGGTGGGCTCAGCCAGTAGGGAGCCTAAGCAGGAAATGGGAAGAGGGAACAGAGTGAGGGTGTGGTATTTATTCCTTCTGCTCCCTTTGGTAGAGTCATCACTTGCTGGCATCCTCATTCTCCTGCTGACCAAAGATCTGAACTTATATCTTAGCTTAGTGTCTTAGCTAGTTCAGGCTGCTGTAACTAAATATCATAGACTGGGTGGCTTGTAAACAACAGAAATTTGTTTCTCATCATTCTGGAGCCTGAAAAGTCCAAGATCAAGACACCAGCAGATTTGGTGTCTGGGGAGGGCCAGTTCCTCAGACTTGGTGCCTTCTCACTGCGTCCTCACTTGGTACGAGGGACTAGTTATCTCGCTGGAGTCCCTAATAAGGGTACTAAATCCCAAAAATGATGCCTCCACCCTCATAACCCACTCACTTCCCAAGGCTTCACCTCCCAGTACCACCATCTGGGGGTGGTTAGGATTTTAGCATAAGAATTTGGAGCACAAACATTCAGACCACAGCAGGGAGATAACAGCCTCCTCCCCCATGGACCCTAGCCCCAGAGTAGTGCACTGTCCCTGTAACTTTCCCTATAACCTTCTCACTCCTTTGTAAATCGCCCCTTATCAAACTGTCCTCCAAGGACCCAACCTGAGTGCCCCATATGTGTCTTCCCAGGGTCCTCCTGATGCATTCAGGTTGTACAAACACCTCCTCTCTCATTTTCTCCATCTTTAAATTTCCATTTCATCTAAGCTTTAAGAAAAACCCATTTATTGGTATTTCATAAAGCTATAAGAGATAGCATTAGGAGCATAGCCATGCCTGTATTCCCACCCTCAAATCCACAAGTCAGCTTGTCCCACCACAGCTCTCACTCTAGCCATCCCGTTGCCAGTGTCTCCAACCCATTCCTCATTTTCTTCCTTCCTTCCTTCCTTTATTTCTTTTTTTCTTTCTTTCTTTCTTTCGAGTTGGGTCTCACTCTGTCCCCCAGGCTGCAGTGCAATGACACAATCACAGTTCACTGCAGTCTCAACCTCCTAGGCTCAGACAATCCATCTGCCCCAGGTTCCTCAATAGCTGGGACTTCAGGAGTGTGCCACCACATCTGGCTAATTTTTTGAATTTTTTGTACAGATGAGATCTCGCTATGTTGCCCAGGTTGGTCTCAAAACTCCTGGGTTTAAGTGATTCTCTTACCTGGGCCTCTCAGTTTGGGGATTACAGGCATGAGCCGCTATGCCCAGCTCCACTCCTCTCTTTCTGCTCTGTTCTTGCTCCCCCAACATTCTCCTCCTTCAAGACTTTTCTGCTCTACCTTCTGGAACTTTCTCCATTGAAAACATATTCCCCATCATCACCCTGCTCTCACAGAATGTTCCTGCTGGCTCCTGGCTTTGGTGAAAGCTAGCTCCTCATCAAGGACATTATTGTACTTGGAATCCTCCCCAGGGTGTGGTCTCGGCCATCAGAGCCTGCAGGCCACCAACTGGGACACAAGTGTCAGTACTCCCGGGTCTCCATTGCTGCTTCCCAACCACTGTGTTTCTACTCTTACACAGAGCTCTCACAAGTGACCTGCCCCAAACCATACAACCGCAAACAAAGCCTAGATGTCCTCTTTTAAGGCCAATCTCCAATCTTCTTGCAGTCCCACTAATCCTAGACATTGCCAAGCTTCAGTCTGTCTTTGACAAATTCTCATTTTTCTTTTTATTTTGCAGAAAACTTGATCAAACTGTGCTCTTGAGGGCTATGAGTCATCAGGACCACAAACACGACCAGGTTCTGTGCCTCACAACCCAGCCAGGGACCTCTGAATTGATTGTCATTCAGCATCAAAAGGACTAGCTAAGACACTATTTAAGTATTAAATCAGAAGAAATTTTTCATCAATGGGCTCTAAACAGTATTAAAAGTCTTGCTCAATAACAGGAAATTAGACACATACTAGAGTTTGAGAAATTGACCACTTAGGCTAATGGTGTTTTACCAATCTTAGGCAATCATTATGAATTTCTTTTGAAGTAAAGATCTTTCCTTTTATTGAGAATGATACTGCATTTAAGAACATCTAAAAATAAGATAACAAAAGTTTCTGGTTTTATTACTGGGACTAGCGCCTGCTATGATTTATTGGAACATTCTTGTTAAAACAATCCTTTGCCTTAGGAAAGCAATCTTTCTCTTCTTGCATAGAAGTGTGACACCTAGGAAGATAAGGTTGTACTGTAGACAAATAAAGAAGAGAAAAAAGTCTTCAGAGCTGGCCTGGGCTTCTGGCAATTTAGAGTGGGCCATCATGCACAAATCATGGTGGACACGGAGCTTGAGGTCACATGGATGTGTTAAGTAGCTGCAGCCTGGAGGGCTCTGGGAATGATCAGAATGGGTAATGAGTTGGTCTGCTCCCCTGCGAGGTCTTCTCGTCTGTGCCCAGACTGTCACTGATTTAAAGTACTCAATTTCAGATACTCCTGAGGGGCTCCCCATGCCAAAGGCATGTGAAAAATCAGTCATTCGGGAAAGGACTGGGTACCCTGAAATGCATGTGCAGAGAAATCACTTGCTGGTGAGGAAACTCAGAGCCTCTCGCCTCACTTGACTCTCTGCTCATTACTGGATTCAGGTCAGAAGGGCCACTTGTCTTTCATGATTTTTTGTTTCTGGATAGAAGTAAAAGATTGTAATATTAACAATTACCATTTACGAAGCATTGTGCTATCTCTTAAACACCATACTGAAGACCTTGCATGCCTTATCTCACAAAAACTGTATGAAAGAGTTATCTTTAAGAGGCTGAGGCTCAGAGAAGTTAAGTAATGCTTGCAAGATCCCATAGCTAGTGATACAGTGAGGACCTAAACACAAGTTTAAGACTGTGTTCATTACCACATCCCTTAAGCACTCAAAGGTCACGAGACACAATCCCCAGTGGCAAGGGTGCCCTATTTGAAATATATTCATTCAACAAATATTTCTGAGGCCTACACTGTGTAGTATGCTATGCATGAAACACTATGAGTTAAAAATCAGTCTTTTATTTACATATTTATTTTGAGTCAACATCTAACTCTGTTGCCCAGGCTGGAGTGCAGTGGCACAATCACAGCTCACCACAGCCTCGATCTCCTGGGTTCAGGCAATACTTCTGCCTCAGCCTCCTAAGTAGCTGGGACCACAAGCACACATCACTTTGTGCTGCTATTTTTAAAATTTTTTTTGTGGAGATGAAGTCTCACTATGTTGCCTAGGCTGTTCTCAAACTCCTGGGCTCAGGCAAGCCTCCTGCCTCGGCCTGCCAGAGTGCTGAGATTAAAGGCATGAGCCACTGCATCTGGCCAAGAAGCAGTCTCTTTGCAAAAAGACATAAACAAAAATACCTGGGGTTGCGGGGTGAGAAGTCCTAGGTGAACGGAGAGGCAGCAGGAACCTCTGCAGTTGGGTGATTAAGGAGCAAGAATAAGAGAGATGGGATGAGACACACACAGTTGAGGGGGTCAGGCACCACAGATGGACGGAAGGCTGAGCAACAGTGGCGATATGAAGGGCACACATAGGAATGACCACATGCCCTGTGTGGCAGGAGGGAGGCATGTGTGGAGTAGAACATGCCAAGTGGGCCTAGAAGGGGCAAACCTTCACAAGATCCCTAGCAAGCTTAGAAATATGAATTTCATGTTGCTGGCAAGACATTTTTGAGAAAGAGAAACAACATGATCTGAGCTTGATTTGGGGAAATCACAATGAAGCCTTGGTGTGTAAGTCAGAATAGAGAGAAGCCACAGTGGGGGCAGGAAGTTAGCCGAAGGCACAACCACCCAGGAGAGATGTAGCAAGGATTTAAACCACAGTCACATTAGGGAGATTCAAGAAAATAATTTCCGTGCCATCAGAAAGGATCTGAGAGGACACATGGCTGCAAGGGAAGGGAAAGAGGCAGAGGGGTTGAGCTAAGCCCACGGAGAGAAGAGAAATATCATCGAGATTGTAAGTGTTTCAATGGAGGGGGCAACAGGCAGTGGCAGTTGCAGAATAAGAAGGTGGAAAGACCATTCCACCTAGACAAGGATGTGGCCTCCAGGGCTGGTTGAAACTATGACCATAAGCAAGATGTCCTTGGGTGGGAATAATGAGAGAGGGGCATAGAAGATTGGAATTGGGAAGACGGAGAAACTTGCATTTAAGAAACATGAGAAATTGGGAAGTGACAAGGATCACACACCGTCACAGGGACAAATGGAAGGGCCTGGGAAACTGGGTTAGATGCTACAGAAGGCACAGAGAAGATAGGAGATAAGCATGGGCTTCCATGAGACATATTTTCTGCATTGTAGTTTCCTTGAGTGTCGGGACCACGTTTTATCATTCTTGGTACTCTGCAATGCATAACCCACAACTTACGTAGGGTAGTTACTGATTAAAATGTGGTGTAGGATCAAGAAGCCATCCCAAGCCCACCCATTCACCTATGTTCTCTCAGTCACCCAGCACAACAGAAGAAATACTAAAATACTGCTGGAAATGAGAAGGACACTCAATGACTTTCCCGAAATATTGAGGATGTCATGTAGCCAAGAGTTCACCTGAAAGTGGAACGGGGAGGGGTGAAGGGGTCACTACCTTGCCTCCCTCCAAAATGTGGAATGTGAAATCTTCGGGAAGAGCATGTGGGGCCATTCCCACCTCCCCACACTTACCCTAGAAAACCACCCAGATCACTTGGACCTGAATAAGGAGGAATAACCTTGGACAAAGTACAGTTGAGGGTGAAAAGATGCCAGAGTGACATCTCTGATCCAATTCCAGAGCTAACCTGGGAGTCTGGATAACAGCTGCAAGTCTACTCCTCAAGGCTGCAAGAGACAGGGATGACCCTCAGAAGATGACAGAGACACAGGGTTCTGGGCAAAGGAAGGTTCTGATCTGTGCTGGCTGGGAGGGCACATTCCCAGCACACAGATACCTCTCTCCTATGGCTCTGCCTCTTCTTTAGGAAAATTGATGAGCTGTTTAAGCAACCAAGGAGAAATGTAATCAGTCTAAACATTTCCCTCTCCCTCGACAGTGATTGAAAGATGAGAACAGTGTCCTCAACCATTTCTGAGAGAGCCCATCTCAGTCACTAATCCCAAACAAGTGTCAACAGAGAGAAAACGACTATTTAACACATGAAAAGATTTTGCTAGTTCCAAAGGGAAGATCAAGTCAATCAAATTTAAGCCCAGGAAAAGAGTTACTGCAAGTACAAGAACAGATTTTTTTTTAAAACTCTACTGTAGTCTCAATATGATTTGAAAGGACTTTACATCCTTAAAATCAAAGAAGGCTATCTTGAAAAAAGAACCACCTCAAATTAAAAAGAACCCTACAAGAAAAATATAGCAATTGAAGATTTTCACTTCATAATACCAGCAAACAATTGTATATTGCAGAAAACAAACAGCAATCTAAAATAACAGATGAAAAAAATGCTTCCAGAACTAAAAAGAAAAGATGGAGATTGAAAGAAAAGAACCAAGAGATTCATTCTTTCCTGCACATACACTTATTTGGGTACCTGCTGAATACTAGATACCCCATTGTGGGTGCCTTGGTGCATATACAAGCAAAAGAGACAGCCTGGAGCAATGACTCACCCCTATAATCCCAGTACTTGGGGAGGCTGAGGCGAGAGGAACACTTGAACCCAGGAGTTTGAGACCAGGTTGGGCAGCATACAAAAATAAATTTTATTTATTTATTTATTTATTTTTTGAGTTGGAGTCTTACTCTGTCACCCAGACTGGAGTGCAGTGGCCGCTCCCGGCCACCGCAGCCTCGACCTGCTGGGCTCCAGCGATCCTTCCACCTCAGCCTTCCGAGTAGTTGGAATTACAGGCGCGCGCTACCATGCCCGGCTAATTTTTTTTTGATTTATTGTAGAGATGAGGTCTCGCTGCCCAGGCGGGTCTCGAACCCGCGGGCTCAGGCAATCCACTCACCTCAGCCTCCCAAAGGCGCGGGATTACAGGTTGAGCCACCGAGCCTGGCTAAAAAATAAATTTTAAAAAGACAAAGATCTTGCCTTGAGAGTCCGACATTCTAGTTGGAGCAGACAGACCCTGAAAAGAAGCTACAGTATGTTAGAAGACATTGATCTGCATAATAAACATTTGTATGCCTAGCCCTGAATTGTACCCCACATCTTTAAAATAAAATTAAAAATTAAAAAAAAAGAAGACATTGAATGCTACAGAAGGAGGGAGTAGGGCAGGTAAAGGGATTGGGAGTCCCAGGGATGAGGGAAGCAGGTTGAAACAGTAAATAGTGTGGCCAGAGTGGACCAAATTGAGAAGATGCTTTTTGAGCAAAGGCTGAATGCATGCAGGCATATTTGGGCAAAAGCATTTTAGGCAGAGGGAACAGTTAAAGGCAAGGGGCTCAGTGTGGGAGGGCCTAGCATGGTCAACAAGCAGTAAGGCACCTATGGTGGTATTGAGAAATTTCAGCTGGTGAGGCCTGGGGGGTGTCATGGGTCATGGAGGGTCATGCTGGACCTTGGGAACATTGTGAGAGTTGTGGCTTCTGTTCTAATAATATGGGAAACCACTCCTGTGTGATTATTTTTGAGCAGAGGAGTAGGCTGATTATTTTTGAGTAGTCAGGGTGATCTTTAACTTTAAAAGATCACCCTGACTATTGTATTGAGAACAGATTGGGGGAGAGGAAGAAGGAAGGGGGGCAAGCATGAAGCAGTAAGACCTACCCAGTGATAGAGGAGAAAGATGGCAACAAATTACACAGGGCAATGTTACAAAGAGATGAAAAGTAGTCGGTTTCTGGTTCTATTCTTAAGCCAATTGAGAGTCAATACGATTTCCTGATGGGTTTGATGGGGTATGGGGGTAATACATAAAAGAAGAAGTGAGCTGAGCTCGGTGGCTCAGCCTGTAATCCCACGCCTTTGAGAGGCTGAGGTGAGTGGATTGCCTGAGCCCGTGGGTTCAAGACCCGCCTGGGCAGCGAGACCTCATCTCTACAACAAATCAAAAAATCAGCCGGGCATGGTAGCGCATGCCTGTAATTCCGGCTACTTGGAAAGCTGAGGTGGAAGGATCGCCAGAGCCCAGCAGGGCGAGGCTGCGGTGGCCGGGAGCAGCCACTGCACTCCAGTCTGGGCGACAGAGTGAGACTCCAACTCAAAAAAAAAAGAAGTGAAGTCAGTTTCCATATTTCTTTGTAGGAGCCTCCAGAAGTCTGAAGTTGACATCAACTGAGAAGGGAAAATGGTGGTGGAAAAGGCCTGGAGGAGGGCACTGGGGAGTCTGTTTGAGACATGATGGGGGTGGAAATGTCTGTGGAATGACCAAGTGGGAATGTCAAGTTGGACGCCTGGAATTGAGGAAAAAGATTGAGGCTGGAGATATAAATTTGGGACTTGCAGTCTCTAGACAGACCAATAAGCACCCACCTGCCTTAAATAAAAAATGTTGCACTCTAAGCTGTGTTATATAAATATGTTCTGTGCAATCACGACACAGTATACACAAACACAATTCACGTCATGTTGTGCTTTAGGAATTTAGGATATTGCTACATGTTTACAAAAATCAATTACATGCTATGTAAAATGTTTTAAATACCCATAGCATCACTCACTGCAAGAGTGTTTGTTGCAATCTGCCAATCTAAGTTTACATCTCCAATCCATCCTCAGAGCTCTGGCACCACCAGGAAAAGCGCCCTATCAGTACTCAGTGATGTCCTGGTAACAAACGAATTCTCTGTTTCAGCCAGTCAGCCAACTAACGAGACTACAAAAGGAAACTCCAGAAGAAATATATCTGTCACTTAGTGACTAATAATAAAAAAAAAACAAAAAAAACAAAAAAAAAATCAATAAGTGGGAAAGAAGGTGATAAAAATGGAACATTCCTATCAAGTTATACAAAAAGACAGAACATTTGCCCACAACTTTGCAAGTTCTCAAGCCCCCTCCTGCTTGTGAATTCAGGATAGATGCCCCTGGAAGTGGTCAGAATAAATATCATTGCTTCCAGAGAATAAAGTGTTCTGGACAGAATTACACAAGTTCCACACAGGCTCAGGAGACAGCCCAATCCTGAGCACCCTCCATATACAAGAGATTGTGTGGGGTGCTTCAGGCATGAACATAAAACATGACCCATCTCTCTACCTGCCTATTCCCACTCCCAGCTTCACTCTGACCTTTTAGCCCTAGAAGGTTGAGAGCAACTTCTCCAAAAAGAGTCACTCAGGTCCCATGCCCCTCTAAAGATGGGGGAAGGTAGAATTGCCTTCACCCTCCTTCTCTTCTTGATCCTTCCTCTCCACCCTTCTCCCATCTAAATTCTGCAAAAATGCAACCAGTGAATTGGCCCTATTGACCTTGAAACCTCCTCTCCCTCAAGTAAGGAAGGGCATCCTCCAACGGCAATGCAGACATTGTGATCCAGAGGCTGGTTTTGAACACAACCTCGTCCATCCCCAGAACATATGGCAATATCTGGAGACATACTGGACAGTGGGCACATCTAGTGGGTAGAGACCAGTAATGCTGCTAAACATCCTACAATGGACTGGACAGCCCCCACACAAAGCCCAAATTGTCATTAGTGCTGAGTTTGAGGAAACTTGGCCCAAAGAGATTCAGCCAGATAATATGGAGAAATCAAGACAAACCCATACAATCTCTCATGAAAAAGTCAAGTGAATGTTAGTTTACTATAAGTGAATAGTAAATAGTAGATTTACTAGTTAGCTAATTCAAACACTTATAGTAAATAGTATATTTGCTGGCTAGCTAATTCAAACAATACTACATGTATGCTACTTTGGTTCACTACCATGGTCGTCAACATTGCTTACGTGTATTTTATTCCTTCTGCCTTAACATTGTGACATTGGAAAAGGCAGAGGTTAGAGTGAGGGGAAAATGAGAAGCTGGTAAAACTTAGGCAGATTTTTTTTCTAACCTAGCCACATGACTGCACTAAATTTTTACATAGACCTTCTGCCTCATCAACTCCCATCTCATCCCATTTCATGCTGGATCTAGAAATGATTCTGTTACCAGAACACAAACACTGCCCGAGATTGGTACCTTGAGGGTATTTAAAAGGAAAAGGACAATGAAAGTTGGCCAATGAAATTCTTCAAAAGCTTAGTAAAAATACAGGCTCTTGTTTTATATAGAATAACAAATAAAAAAAAAGGTTGGACGTTTTAATCAGATGTCAAGCTTGATTTGTTTTAGGATTATATTGCTTTCATAATAAATAGAAATCTAAATTAAAATAGATATAAAATCAGAGATGATTTTTATATTAAAACTGTCTTGTATGCTCAAAAAAGTTCTTTGTGAAGGTTCCTGTCTCCCTGAGCTATAAATAAAGTAGTAAAATATTAAGAGAGGCTTTTGTTGTGCAAATTGTTTTCTCCTCTGTTCGTCTGACTTTACAGCAACCCAGTCGCATTGTTTAGACTCTCAGGGTTATACCATGGGTCTGGTGGTTTGATGATTTTTTTTTTTTTTAGATTTGTGGCTTGTATATGCTTAGTTTTGTCTTTTGATTTTGCCAACCATAGGAAATAACATGAATAGAAAAATAAAAGGAAATTATTTCCTTTGGCATTGTTGGTATGAGTGCCATGTGTCCTGGAAGTTTTATTTAATGAACTCATTTTCCACGGCCTTGACTTTTTAACCAAAGGGTAGGATCTCACAGAAAGGCTATAATGAGCTCCCACCAGGAAACCCCCTTAACATGATTCAGGTATGTATAACACCCACCCAAATACAATCTGGAAAAGTATTTCCTGACATGAGACATCCCCCTGAGATAATGCAGTCAGCTACCAGAAGCTGCCTCATGCTCCTTCATTCAGACTTGGGTCTCTGAGTCACTGAGTAGTTGACACTTTTCCCTTTCACCTTAAACCAGGCGGGTGTGATGTAGGCAAGGACATTAGCAAGGCATATGATGTTTCCACTGATACAGCAGATGCTGCTTTTCTGCTTTCCAAAAGAAGGTAACAGGCAAGGAGGCTGTATTCTTCAAACAACCTTCTCAAGTCACCTTCTGTGGGTGCCATGAAAACACTGGTCCCTGTTGACATCGGCCACTGACTGGTTGGCTTAAAACCCATCTGGCTGGGCATGGTGGCTCATGTCTGTAATCCCAGCACTCTGGGAGGCAGACTGAGAGGATAGCTGAGCCCAGGGGTCTGAGATCAACCTGGGCAACTAGGTGAGACCTCATCTCTACAATCAATCAAAATAAGCAGAGCGTGGTGGCACACACCTGTGGTTCCAGCTACTCGAGAGGCTGAGGTAGGATGGCCTGAGCCCAGCAGGTCAAGGCTGCAGTGGTGATGAATGTGCCACTGCACTCCAGCCAGGGCAACAGAATAAGACTCTGACTCAAATATGTGTGTGTGTGTGTGTGTGTGTGTGTGTGTGTGTGTGTGTGTGTGTGTATGTGGACAGTTGTTGTGTCTATGATACACAGACTTTGTACAAGGTGCCTCACCTATGTTCTTTCTTTCCCGAGCACCGCCCAACAACCCTGTGGGGTGGGTGCTGTCATTCAATTATGATCCTGAGGTTCAGGAAAGTCAGGCCACTTGCTCAAAGTCAAAGCAAGTTCATGATGGAGAAGGAAGCTGAGGCCAGGGCTGTCTTATTCCAAAGACCATTCCTTATTGTTTGTGACATTCCAAAAGCAAGTACCTATGTGAGTTGGGAAGGAAAGAGAAAATGTACTGCTGGCCCCTGTCTCATCTGGGTATGAGGGAGTCACCTTCCCTGCATGTTCTGGTGACACGGGTGTGGGGCTGAGTGAGGGCCGTGGCTTGTGCACCTCAGCCATGATGAGGAAGCACAAAGAAAGAGACTTGTGATGCTGAGAGGTGAGGCAGCCAGTGGCACAAGGGGCCAAGAGCTGCCACCACCAGAGGCCCCAGCAGCCTCGCTCCATAGACTACAACATGGTACATGCCCTTTCTAGGTGCTGGGGTGGCATGTAAGCCAAGTCTGGTGGGTGGCATTTCCAATGCTTCCCCAGGGCACTTGGCCCTGTGGGGATTTGTCCTCCTCATCTCAGAGGATGAATATGAGGGTGCTGCCAGCTTTTAGGGATGTCTGTCCCAGTTATCCATCAGGAGATGGAGGAGATAACACCAGGGTGGGTTTGCAGCCCCCTGGGCCTACTGTGAACAGACTTGGATTGGGATTTGGAAGCAGGATGAGGGCATGCTTTACCACAGCAGGTGCAGGTAGCAGCCTTCTCCTCACCAGTTCTTGGCTGTTGGATTAGCTTCCTAGGGCTGCGATAACACATGACCATAAACTGTGTGACTGAGATCTATTGTCTCTCAGTTATGGAGGCTGGAATTCCAAAGTCCAGGGGTTGGTAGAGCCATGCTCTCTCTGAAGGTTCTAGAGAAGTGTCCTTCCTCACCTCTTCTTTGCTTGTGCTAGTGGCCGGCAACCATTGGTATTCCTTGATTATCTTGCAGCTACTTCACTCCAGTCCCTGGCCTCATCATCCATGGCCTTCCTCCCTGTGAGTATGTCCTTCTTGCTTCTGTGTCCCTTCTGTGTCTCTGTCTCCAAATCTCTTCTTTTCATGAGGACACCAGTCATTGGATTTAGGGCTCACCCTAACCCAACATGAGTGAAACTTAACTTGATTATAGCTACAAAGACTCTATTCCCAAAGAAGGTCACATTCACAGGTACCAGGGTGAGCATTCCTTCATGTTTTCTTGGAAGACACAATTTAATCCTCAAGTTTTTATCACAGAAATCAAGCAATACCCCAAGATGGTTGTCCATCTCTCCCACCCCTAAAAAAAACAAACCACTATCTACCTAATTATCAGTGCAGATCCCCAGGGACTAATGTCCTCTACTGGCTCCCAAGGCCTCAGAGCCATCCCTGAGATCACCTGCACACTGTCTTGGCTGGTCAGGTGCCCTTGACTCCACTCCTACCAGGGAACCAGTTCTGTAGAACTTCTCTGAGTCAACCTCAATCACGGAGGACAGCCACCTTCTAGCTCTGCAGAGATGCCAGTGGCCCTTCTCCTGGGCCCTTCTCATCTATCTAATGAAGAGAGTACTCTAGACCCCTCTGAGCCCTTGGATCCTATACAATAAATCCATCCTAACATCTCTGCCTCTGGGAGTCTTGTGACCCATTCCTTAGCACTAGGCCCGGGCACCTCGCGTTTCCAGGGGTGTATGGGGAACCCAAGGGTGGAGTGAAAGCAGCTAGAGGCATGGGAAATGAGGGGAGAAGCTGTCAGGCTACACCTGCCCACAGAGTAAGGGATCAGGATGAGCTGTCACTGAAGGTGTTTCTTACTATCTGCTCCCAACATAAGCTAGGGCTGGGCCCTCTGACCACAAAGCAAGGCAAAGTTTTGGACATGAGGTACTCCCAAACTGAGCTGGGTACACAGGTTTTAAGGCACTGGCATGTCCCAACAGCCCTCTGAAAGGGGGTTTTGCATGGGTGAGGAGAGGGAGGCACGGCAAGGCTAAGCAACTTGCCCAGGGTCTTGAGATCAAGAGGCAGCTGGACCGAGATTCAGTTCAGCTCTAGAGGAAGGGGCTTACTATGGTTTAACAAGCTGCCACAGTAGACTTGCTTCTGTGGGGTGGCCACATGGCCTGTTAGCACCTATCAGCAAGAAAGCAGAGGCAGAGGCCAAAGTTTTAAGAAAACTTAAGGTTGAAAAATGCTTACATTGAAAAAACATGTTCCAGTGACATCATGCTTCCTGAAGAGTGGCAGAACACTCTTAACAACTTCTTTTGGTTCCAGAAGCCATCAGCCCTCCTCAGAAGCAACACTGGAGCCCCTCTTGCACACACAGACTTTCCATGCTTCTTGGAAAACTGGTCACTGGAGGTGACTTCCTGACAGAGAGAGGCTACTGGGCCTGGGAAGTCCAAGCTGAGAGAACTTGCACAAGAGGCTTCAATGTTTTGTTTCCATTTCCTCAAACATAAAGGAATTAAATAAAAGACTGTTTATCTTATTTATCAGGTGATAGGTCATATGACATGATGGTTAATTTTATGTGTCAACTTGGACTAGGCCACAGGGTGCCCTGTGATGTGGTCAAACATTTCTGGGTATATCCGTGAGGCTGTTTTTGAATGAAATTGACATCTAAATAGGTGAAATTTGGACAGGCTCAGTGGCTCAGCTTGTAATCCCAGCATTTTGGGAAGCCAAGGCAAGTGGATTGCCTGAGCCCAAGGGTTCAAGACCAGCCCAGGCAATTTGGCAAGACCTCACCTCCACAATAAATAAAAATTGCTGGGCATGGTAGCGTGTGCATTTCATTCCAGCTACTTGGAAGGCTGAGGCAGCAGGATCGCCAGAACCCAGCAGTTCGATGCTGGGGTGGCCGTGAGTGTGCCACTGCACTCCAGCCTGGGCGACAGAGCAAGACTCCAACTCAAAAATAAATAAATTGGTGAACTTTGAGTAAAGAAGATTTTCCTTCCTAATGGGGGTGGACCTTATCCAATTTGTTGAAGGCCTAAATAGAAACAAAGAGACCGATCTCCCCCGAGCAAGAAGGAATTCTGCAGCAGATGGCCTTTGGACTGGAACTGCAATATCAGCTCTCTCCTGGAGCTGCAGTCAGATAACCCATCCTACAGATTTTGGACTTGCCAGCTTCCACAATCACGTGAGCCAATTCCTTAAAATAAATCTCTCTATATATATGTACACATCCTATTAGCTCTGCTTCCTTGGAGAACACTGACTAATACATACGGTTTCAAAGAATACATAGGAGGGGCAACCCCTTCCGGTCCCCTTCCACTGTGCGAGCTTTTCTGTCTTCTCAATAAATCCTGCTTTAAAAAAAAAAAAAAAGAATACATAGGAGAGCCTCCAGTATTGCAGGCTTAGCTTAGTAGGGAATGTCTGCCTCATTACCAGGCTTATGAGAGACAGACAACCCAAAAGCATTTGGTTTATTGTTAAACTGAAGAATCGTCACTTACTGTTCTTTGAAAACTTCGTGTTGCTAGCCAGTTTTTTTGTTTGTTTGTTTTTGTGGGTTTTTTTCCAATAAATCCTAAATAGGCTGGGCATGGTGGCTCAGCCTGTAATCCCAGCACTTTGGGAGGCCGAGGCGAGTAGATTGCCTGAGCCCAGGGGTTCAAGATCAGCCTGAGCAAATTGGTGAGACCTCGTCTCTACAGTACATCACACACACAAAAAATTAGCCAGGTGTGATGGTGTGAGTCTGTAGTCTCAGCTACTTGGAAGGCTGAGGTGGATGGATCGCCTAAGCCCACCAGGTCTAGGCTGCGGTGGCCTTGAATGTGCTGCTGCACTCCAGCCTGGGCGACAGAGTGAGACTCCAACTCAAAAAAAAAAAAATTCTAAATAGGCAGCAATCAAGGAGAAAAAAAACAACAGACTGCCCCTGGATTGGCTGATCTTCAACACCCCATTTAGGACTTTGGGGGACATGCCCAGTAAGCAGGTCATAGATAGGAAAAGTCTGGGTTTCTTTCCTCCAAAATTTGAAGAACTTGCTCTTAAAGTCTGTGCATCCGAAAGAGAACCATTTAGAGATGAAAAGAGCATCTCAATCATTTATTGCTTCCTTCCTCACCAGGATTCCATCCATTTTCCTGTTTCTAAATCATCCCTTGACAATGACTTCCACCCAGCTGCACATGCCCTCAGTTAACCCTCCTTCCCATTTAGCTCACCCGTAAAAGAAGAAAAAAAAAATGAAGCAAAAAAAAAAAAGGCCTCTTTTAAGCTTTGTAACAGAGAGCTTCTTCCCATTCTTACGATCATCGACCTGCTTTGTGGATCACTAGACTCCTGCAGCCCAGTCTTGCAATTTCAGCACAGACTTCCGCCTCACATGCCCCTACCAATGCTGAAGGAGACTCACCTGCTCAGTTTTGCCATGTATTTTCACTTTTTAGCTGTCCCCCTGTGCCAGTTCAGCTAAAATGTCAACCAAATGAAAACTTGTTGCTGGACATGGAGGCTCACGCCTGTAATTCTAGAACTTTAGGAGGCTGAGGTGGGAGGATTGCTTGAAATCAGGAGTTTGAGACCAGCCTGGGCCACATAGTGAGACCCCATCTGTACAAAAGAAAAAAAAAATTAGCCAACCATGGTGGTGTGCACCTGTAGTCTCTGCTACTTGAGAGACTGAGGCAGAAGGATTGCCTGAGTCCAGGGGGTCGAGGCTTTGGTGAGCCAAGATTGTGGCACTACACACCACCTTGGGTGACAGAGTGAAATCCCATCTCAAAAAAAAAAAAAAAGAAAAAGAAAGAAAGAAGAAAACTTGCCAACTCTTCCTGCTATAATATTCTGTATATAAAATGCTTGAGGTGGCCAGGCTCAGTGACTCAGCCTCTATTCCCAGCACTTTGGGAGGCCAAGGCAAGAGGATTGCCTGAGCCCAAGGGATCAAGGTCAGCCCGGGCAACTCTACAATAAATCAAAAATTAGCCGGGCGTGGTAGCCCCCTCCTGTAGTTCACAGCTGGAGCCCAGCAGTTCCATGCTGGGGTGGCTGTGAGTGTGCTACTGCACTCCAGCCTGGGTGACAGAGTAAGACTCCAATTCAAAAAAAAAAAAAAAAATGCTTGGGGCCAATAAGATTAACAGAAAGGAAAGATTAGATTACCCAAAGTTGCCCTGTTTTTATATAGGTACCAAAGGTGTTTATTCTAAAGAGACGGAACCAATTTGCATAGCAGTAGCATGATATCTGCCTCTATGTGAATCTATATATAGATTCCACATTGTGGAATTTAAGGTGTGTCTACCACTTGAGTCAGCAGTGAGAAAAGTGAGTTTCTTTCCTTCCTCTCCTCTATCAACTAAATGCTCCAAACGCCCTTTGCCTCAATTCTTTCTCACTCTTTTTAACCTTTGTTGTGTTTGTTGTTTTGGTATTTGATGGTTTAGGTTCATTTTATTTAGCTTTTTAAGAGTGCAATGGCAAAAAACAAATGCTTAAGGATTAAAAAAAGGAAAAGTTCAAGTTCCTACCCCACTGCCCTTGTACTAGTGGTAACCAATTCCCTTTCATTTTCCCAGCCTGTGGAATGAGCCTCCCATTAAAAATATTCCTGGTGTTTCTAACAAGCTTTAGAACGGCTGTTCTCATACTTCAGCGTGCATCTGACTCACCTAGAGCAGCCCACTTAAGTGATTTTAAATGTTCTGGTCGCCATGATACAAAGAAGCAAGTAAAGTTAATTTTAATAGTCAATATCTAAAAATTTAATGTAGTATTTGACATACTTTCTATATACATACTAGGTTGCAAAATTGTACCACACTTGAAGTAACTCAGTGGCCACAGTGACCAGCAGCTGTCATACAGGATAGCACATGCCCAGAAGACCTGTTCAAATACAGGTGACTCAGTCCCATCCCAGGGTCTCTGGTTTGGTGGGTCTGGAGTGGAGCCTGAGAATCTGAATGTCTAACAAGCTTCCGGGCGATGCTCCTGGTCATGGAAAGTACTCTGAGAACTGCAACTTTCAGGGCCTGTCAAAGGCAACAAATGAGAAAAAGCAGTCATATAAAGCCAGGGGCATTAAGCTTGTTTTTTTGAGAGACAAGGTCTTGCTATATTGCCCAGGCTGGTCTGGAACTTCTGGACTCAAGCGATTCTCCCACCTCGGCCTCCCAAAGTACTGGGATTACAGGCGGCTATCAGTATTTCTAAATGAGATGAGGTTCCTGGCCTTGCAAAACCTCAGCTTCTGGGCAAAGAGGTCAGATCCACAGTCCTGCTGGTGTAACCGCCTGTGCCTGGCACCCCCAAGCTAAGAACACAGGCAGCCTCACCCCTCATGCCCTTAGGAGTTGTTCTTGGCCATCACATGAGTTGTTTTGGTTACTCTCAGCTACTTCCAGTGGGAGACTTCTTTATGGATTATGATGGAGATTTCTGTGCATTTTTCATCAAGGACACACAAGCTTTTGAGAGTAATGAGTCTTCATTGGCCAGAGAACAGAGAACTGGCAGCCTGTGCCAGTTCCACTCCTGGGTACCTGCTCAAGAAACACACACCTTTGTCTGCCATGTCACCAAAACTACCTTTGGGCAGAGGTGAGAGACATGCTTACCACGCATGAACTGGGGTTTCTGTCTAGGTCTAAGCTCTAGGCACCATGGCTGCAGTTGTCAACTTTAAGAAATCGGGGGCAGGAAAAATGGGTTGCCAGCAATCTGAGCACTACCATTTTCCTTTCTCCAAATAAAGTGACAAGTACTATGCAAAAGAGAAAATGTAGGAAAGGCTTAACAGAGGGTTTCAGACACTCAAAGTCTTCTGTCTTTTGCAAGAGGCCTTAACCTTGGTCTGTGTGTCCCCAGAGGCTGAGATAAGACAACAGGGAGCAGTTAAAGAGGGAGAGTTGACGGGGTGTGGTGGTTCACCCCAGCACTTTGGGAGGCCCAGGTAGGAGGATTGCTTGAACCTGGAAGTTCAAGAACAGCCTGGGCAACATAGTGAGACCTCTACAAAAAGTCAGCTGGGCGTGATGGTTTATACTTGTAGTCCCAGGTACTCGAGGCTGAGGCAGAAGGATCTCCTAGCCCAGGAGGTCAAGGCTGCAGTGAGTCATGATTGTGTCATTGCGTTCCAGCCGGGGTGACACAGTGAGATCCTGACTCAAACAGAGAAAAAAAAAGGGAGAGTTGCTTTAAGCATAGCAGACAAACCAAGACTGAACTCCACTTCGCAGTTGTGTGGCCCTGAGCCATCTCCGTAGCCTTGCTCTAAACCTCAGTAACTTTATCTGCAAAATGGGAGTAATAGTGGTATTTACCTCAAACCATTCTTGTAAGAACTAAATGAAATTATTTCCACTGGGTGTTTAGCATACTGTGGGTCAGTTAAGACACAGTGCACAGAGGTCGGCTATACCCCAAGAGGAAAGCTTGGGGCGGGTAAGGACTGAGAATGAGAAAGGAGGCATCCGTCGACTGAATCGTCATGATCCCGAGCCCTATGAAACCTTCTCAAAGGGTTTGTTTGGCATAAAAGCCATCAAAAGCAGATTCAGAAGAAATGGCAGGTTAAGGTGAGGTCGGAGGGTGGCACCTTCCAGGATTACAGAGCCTGGCTGAAGTTTGCACCAGGCAAGGATTAGACAGAGCTGCACTAAACAATGTGGCAGCCACTAGCCCCAGGTGGCTTTTGTGCACTAGGAAGGTGGCTAGTCCAAGATGTGCTCCAAGAGTCAAATATATGCCAAATTTTGATGATTTGATAAGGAAAAAAAGTAAATTTTAATAGTTGTATACCGAATACATTTTGAAATGATGATTTTTAAAATGAGTTAGATATTTTATATTATACATAATTTTATAATATAATATAATGTAGCTATAGATTACATATTATAATATAATAAAATATATGATTAGAATTCATTTCACCTGTTTTTTTTTTAAAGTGGCTACTGGAAAATTAAAATTGCAAATGTGGCTTGCCTTTGTGGCTCATGATACATTGCTATTAGACAGCACAAAGACTCAATTGTTTCTTCTATGGTGGCATTGCCTAAAACACGGTCCTGAAAAAGTGAGTCCCATGGGGCCTTCTCCACCAAAAGTCTTCTTAAGTCAAGTAAGTTTGGAGAGTGCCATATACTTCCTCCTTCCTGAGAAGACACTCACATTTGCGCACAGCTACGGATCCTGAGAAGTTCTGCAATGAGTTTAGCCCATCCTATGGCCGATAACTATTTCTCCATCTGTCCAGAAACAACCTCCAGAACCAGAGTTCCATGGCATATACCATACTTTAAGAAATGCTCAGCCTACACTCCATGGGGAACAAGATCACTTAGCAGGGAGGATCTTAGTGCAGAATTTATGAAGCTGTGGGAAAGGCAGCAGAGGAAAAGGCGCTTTCCCTGTTCCGGGTCAGTAACGCCCAAGATCAGAATTAATGTCTGTGGAAGGAGTGATGAAAGCAGGATGAACGCTGGAACTCATCAGTCACCGGCTAAATCATCTTAATATCTTAATCACAGCCTGTTTTTCACGGGCGAGAAAATGACTTTGGGAGGAAGTGTGCATAATAAGCATTGAATGCTCTATGCTAGAAATATCCACCTGCATGGTTGCAGTGCTTTAAATTGTGAATATTTCCACTAGTCTGGTAAAGTGGTATTTGCCTTCATAGGCCATTGGCTACTCTCATGCAGGGGAGGGGATCTGCAATATAAATGGTTTGTAAAACCCTCATGTCTGACAAATTGTTAACTGACGATAGGAAAGTTAACAATATTCCACTCTCTGTTGTCATTATTTTAGAGGAGTTCACAATGAGACAGTTGCCGGTCACAGTGTCTGCCCAATGAGGAATGGTCGTCTCAGCCCCTGTCACACTGATGGTTTTGATTGCAGCAACACAGACACTTCTGGACACCATGGACAGAAGCCAGCTAACGAATTTTCTCTACCCTTCATTCCCTGTCAAGTGTGACTTCATGCTCTCCCCAGAAGCTGCCAACCCAGCCCTGGCTTCTGCCTGAAGACACTGGTGGTGGCCTGAGCCACCAAGAGTCAGAGCTTGTCACTCACTGCCCAAGAATGAATGACCCTGCTGGGACCACAAGGTTCCCTTCCAGAGCACAGGTGTGGAAATTCTGAAACTTTCCATCCACACCCTGGAACAAAAGCCAGAGTAAGTCCAGTTTTAACTTCCTATGTTCCTCTTTGGGATGCAAAAGATAAGAATCTTTATAACCCATCCATGGAGGCATCCATATAGAAGAAAGGAAGAAAGGAAAGAAGGGAGGGAGGGAAGAAAAGCAGGTTGCTTAAACCAATTTCCCTGCTTGAAGCACCTGACTTCTGGGAGGCACTCGGCTAGGATCCACTGCAGGTAGTCTGAGAATACTCCCAAGCTCATCCCTTACTTAAGGACAATGTTCCTGATCTATTAGCCTCATCTGTGCCAGTTAGAGGAGAAAATTGCATACTCCAGGAGTCTCCTAAGGATCCCATTAGTGCCCTCTCGAAGTTCACCAACAGAAAAAGATCCCAAGGAGTGGAGGAGGGAGCCCCTGAAGGGTAGGGGGTCTAGGCCCGCAGGCCCATTTTGCAAGGGAAGAGCTGTCTGGGAGAGAAAGGCTAACGCTGAAACATGCCCCCATGCCAGCCACCAGGGCAGAACAAGGGAGTGTGAGAAAAAGAATGTTGGGGTTAGGAGCCATGGCTCACACCTGTAATCCCAGCACTTTTGGAAGCCGAGGCAGAAGGATTGCTTGAACCCAGGAGTTCGAGACCAGCCTGGGCGATATAGCAAGACTTCGTCTCAACAAAAAATGAAAAAAGAAATAGTTGAGTATGGTGGCACATGTCTGTAGTTCCAGCTACCTGGGAAACTGAGGTAGGAGAATCACTTGAGCCCAGGAGTTAAAGGATAAAAGTTAAAGGAGCCATGATCATGCCACTTCACTCCAGTCTAGGCAACAGAGTAAGACTCTGACTAAATTAAAAAACAAAAGAGAGAGAGAGAGAACATTAGAACCTCACAAACCCCAAGAATGGGCCTCATCAAACTAGGCAGAAATCTGGGGCACACAAGGACACATTTGGCCCAAAGCCAGACATGCCATGGGAGGCAGGGCTGCTTCTTTCAGTCACACAGGGTGGTAACCAAAGCCAGGGGCTGTGCAGGAGCCAATGTCCTCTAGCTTCCCTCCCCTAGAAACATTTAGAAGCAGAGCTGGCCACTCAGCAAAGAAAGCCCTAAGATCCTTGGACATCACAAGGTGGAAGTCTCCTTTCATTTGTAATATAAGGATTTTTCAACTTTATTTTCAAGGCAAGTAGGACTATAATTATTGCCATTAATTATTACCTAGGCAAATACTAGTAGTACTTTGAAGCTTCCTTTTATTCAGGGGAGAGTTCCTCCCAGAAGGGTGGGACAGTGTCCACTTTGTGCTCCAAATGTCCTTTTCTTTTGCTGTCTATCAGCCATTGACTCATCCAATGAGAGCAGCGAGCTCTCAGCTGAACTGCAGCAGCCTCATTTTCCTTTGAAACCACACTACTGCAGCCTGAGCTACAGGCAAAGGACAGAAAGTCCTGGAGGGACTTGGTGGTCCTGAGAATTGGCCAGGCTGCTCAGGAGCCACCATTCACCTGGCAGGGAGGCCAGCTGCCCCTTGTCCTAATGCTGGCAAAGCCACCCAAAAACTTTCTTTACGAAGCTTTGTTTCAGAACAAGATGGAAGAGCAACTGAATATATGAATTTTTTAAATCATCAACCAAGTTCACCCTTTGGTTTTATCAGGAAGTGGTGACTTGGGTGAGAATGGGGACGAGGGAGGGGCTAGAATAAAGCAAACACCTGCGGTTACCAGCTGATACCACTGCAACTCTACTTGTCCTTCCCGCTGAGTGAGTCTTTGAGATACTTTCCTGCTTCAATCTATGCCCCTGGCTCTGGCTCCTGCCACTCTGTGCTCCCAGGATGCTAAAGCACCTTCTTGCTTCTCCAGTAAGGACAGCTCCCTGGCCACCCAGCCAGAAACAGAACAGGGACAGGGCCTGTTCCCTGGCCCAAGAAGCCATGAGCAAGTTAGGAAAAGGGGGTGGACCTGGCTTGGCAAATCCAGGACACCCTTGACATGTCGCCCAAGGTCTCTGTGTTTCCTTACCTAGGAGCTTGCCTCACTGAGGGAGGAGCTACATAAATCAAATCATTAAGGGGCACAAACGAGTTAATTAGCTGGCAAAGTGCTGGGCAAGGGTTCCACGGTTTTGTTCTTTTTAGTCAGGGGATTTTGCATCGTGATGCGAGGCATCATTACAGTAAGTGTGTCAGCTTTAATGAGGTACCTCATGAAGTCCAATCATGCAAATTAACACCTGTCCTGGGTCAGGTTTCCTCGGGCATGAGCCATTATGGGTCACTAGGGGAAACAAGCAGCAAGCAGGCAGGAGTGGGAGCCAAGGTCGTAGAAATTGTCCAAGCATGCTTGATCGTCTGTTGACTCCACTCCTATCCCTGCCCCATTTTCCTGCTCTTTCTGGCAAAGCCCCGGGAAGGAGCTGTCCACTCATGTGCCTCCACATCCTTACTCTCCATTTACTCTTCACTCCATTCTGAGGTCTTGACATCATCACTCCACCAAATACAACCTGGCCAACATCACCAAGGTCTCTACATCACCACATCCAATGATCAGTTGACTCCTAAACGCATTTGCCTTGCCCCATCACTTCCCTGTGCTTTCTTACCCATCCCCCCAATGCTGTACTCCTCATCACCCCTTGGGTCTCTCATTAGCATCTCAAACTTGCCTTTTCCACAATGGAATTCTTATTTTAACTCCTCTCACCGGCTTCTCCACCAGCATAGCCCACAATCAGGAAGGGGCAAACTTATTCTCCAAGTTGATCAGGCCAAAGCAATGCCCTCCTTTGAGTCTTCTCTTTTCTCCGGCTTCCTGCATCTAATCTATCAGCAAACCGCATTGGCTCCACCTTGAAAACATGCCCAGAATCTGACCAATTCTCACCCTCATCCCTGCTACCAGTCCAAAGCACCCTCACCTTTCCCAGACTAGAAACAATTCCTAACTGGGCTCTCTTAAAGTTCTCTGTTCCTGCCATCTGTTTTCAATTTAAAGGAGATCATGTTACTTCCATGCTCAAAATCATTGGATTTTCACTGCCTCATCTCTAAAATTGTTTTGAGGCGGGTGTGGTTTCTCAGGCCTGTAATCCCAACACTTTGGGAGGCCAAAGTAGGAGGTTTGCTTGAGCCCAGGAGTTTGAGACCAGCTTAGGTAACATGAGACTTCCTCTCTAAAAAAAAGAAATAAAAAAATTAGCAAAGCCTGGCGTCATGCACCTGTAGGCTGAGCCAGAAGGAGGCTGAGGCTTCAGGGAACCATGGCTATGCCACTGTACTCCACCCTAGATGACAGACAGAGTAAGACCCTGACTCAAAAATAAAAGAGCTTTGGTCTGTATTAGCTCTAAACTTGTGGAAATGGAGCATTCCATGCCTGTGTTCTGCCTGTCTAAAAACACTGGGGAGAAGTAGGTACAGAAGAGTTTGACATGCTGATAACAAGACCATAACAAACATGGTGACACATGGGTACTGTGTCCGTTATGTAAGCTACTGAGGTGTCTCAGCAAGGAAGTGAGGATGAAAGAGACAAGGAGGCCCAACAGGAAGACTGTCCTTCTCCTCTTTGTCCGTCTGCCAGACAGTGAGGCATGCTAAGAAAGTTGCCACAATGATAATGGGCTGGAATTGTTACACACTTATGATGGATGAGATGACTGGCAGTAAGGAAGGCGGTGCCTGATTACATGTCAGAGAAAACACCTCGGGACAATCTAGATAACACGACAAGGAAAAGCATCTGTCAACTTCCACAGTTAATTCGGAAAATACTGCTTCAGTTTTTGGAGCTCTATACATAGTATATGCATTTCCTTAAGGCTTCATTGTCAGTCATAGGCTTTAGTCTTCACAAAGAAAAGGAGCAGTAAACAAAATCTGTGAGAATTTGCACTTAAGCAAGAGAAAACGAATTTGACTAATTTAGGTCTTTGCTCATTTCACGAACCAAGAAGAGTGTTATCACACAGAGCTACAAAATCACGGCTTAAACACGTTCCCAACACGAGCTCCAAGTAGAGCGAATTATCACATTTTCTTTCAAGAGTCATCACCAAGGGAAGTAGAGGAATACGGAAATAAGTGTGAATAGTCTGGAGTAGAATGAACAACTTGTCTGTCGACTCACAATTTGTAAATAAAAAAGGAAAATAAAATCTAGTTTTGTACCTTATACACTTAGGCGGCACTCAGGGACAAAGACTTGGAAACCAAGTCCATGACATCTTGTAATTCACCTGGTAAAAATTGGGAGGCATTTCCAAACTATTTTTTAGAGGTTCAGTCTCATCCAAGCCTGCCCCTCACCTTCCTTCACTGCCCACCTTACCAACAGTAGCCTCTTTCTCAGAGGCTTTCTCAGTGTGCATGTCCCAGACAGTGCACACTGATCACCACAGAAGGGGCGCCAACCCCAAATAAGAACGAGGTAGTATCCTTGCAGTCAGAGAGCCCACCCTGGACCTGGAAGAAAGCTTCTTCTGGCGGAACTGGTAGAAGAATATGAAAGAGGAACAGACACAATAGGACTTTGGAGGAAGGGAAGGTGCCATTCAGTTACAGGGACACAGGAAGATAATGCGGAGGAGATGACATTTGGAA
This sequence comes from Carlito syrichta, assembly GCF_000164805.1. Classification (NCBI taxonomy): domain Eukaryota; kingdom Metazoa; phylum Chordata; class Mammalia; order Primates; family Tarsiidae; genus Carlito; species Carlito syrichta. The sequence continues at coordinate 77,838 of NW_007233433.1, read as the reverse complement.
TGGACCTTGGGACTGTGAATGGCAGTGATAAGAACTCCCAAGGAGAGGCCAGCACTCGCAAAGACAAGGAGTAGGGAAGCACATTTAGGGAACAGCGGTGATCTGGTCTGGCTCCTGAGTAGTGCAAGAAGACAAGCAAGTGAGAGAAGGAGGAGAAATACAGGGAGGGCCGGACCACAGTGAGGAAAGCTTGAATGGTACGATGCTACAGAACTTGGACTCAATTCAGAGTCGAAAGGCCCTGCCTCTTGGAGACCATTGTCTGAACATCCCAGAGCCACATTCCCCAAGAGGAGCCCTCAGACGCCAGAGAGCCCCCTCTGGTATAGGTGGTATCGCCATGCTTCTAAGCACACCCTTATCCCAGTTTATGAAGTTGTTTCTTTGGAAAAACCTAAACTAAACAGAAATTAACCTCTCTCCTCCAAAGACTATAATCACACCCTGTGCTGAGTTCCCCAAACTCTTTGACCTTCTTGGGTCTAAGTGTCAAACTCTAATGAAAGCTATAAACTCTTGTTCCCCCAGTACTTGCACATCTATAAAAAACTGTGGACCCCAGTCTAGTGGACACCCCCATACCCATCCTAATTTCCCAGGACTAGACTGTGACATTGTCCCTGGTTCAGAGATTGCAGAAGTGATTTATCTCCGTGAGAGCAAATGGTTAGATTGCACTCGACTAACCTGTAATGCTGGATGAGATTAATCAAGGAAAGTAAATTTATTAGTCAGAGATTATATTACAGTTGCTGTTAAGTATTGCAATTGTTATCCTCATTATTGTTACTTAAATGAAACCCAAAGGTAAAAAGCAACCCTAGAGCTTGCTATGGGCATTAGCATCACTAGTGAGGCATGAGGGGTGATTAAGTCCCATCAGACCAATCATCCTCACCCACTCATTCCCATCAATTGCTCTGACTCTGGATGCTGTGACTTCCAGACTTGCTGACAGACCAGTTTCCGCCATCTCATGCATATCCATTAAGATGGATGGATCCCCATCAGCTTCTCAGCACTACCTCAAATCCTGCCTAGAAACCCTTTCCGTACTGTCTTAAGGCAAAAGAGTAGAGCAAAATGAAGCATCCCCAGTTCAGAATCTACCAGCTGCTTTGCTGGTACCCTCCTGCAAATTCTGAACAGCTACACATGCACCTTCCCACCCACCTGTTCACACACCTGCCCATTCACCTGCCCATCTGACAGTACTTCCTGTGGGCTCCTCCATTTCTACCCAGCTTTATGGGGTGCCTGTTCAGCCCAGGGCTTTCCAGAGGCTCTTGAACCTGAACTGGTCTGGCAACATCATTCTCACCTTTAGAGGAAGTCTAAAATAGAGATATTCCCTACTTATGCCATTTCGACTTGCAGTATTTCAACTTTACAATGGAGTAACCAGGATATTAAAGATTTTCAACTTATAATTGTTTTATCAGGATAAAACCCTACCTTAAATCATGGGGCATCTGTACAGATTTCCATACCCATAAGTGAGATGAGTTGGAGCCTGAGAATCATTTCTTTCCAAAGAACTCCAGCTGATTCTGATCTGCCATCAAGTTTGTGAACACTGCCTGTCCTATGAACCCTGGTTTCTAAGTCCTGTGCCCTCTAGCATAGCTACCACGTGACCTCCATCCTCATTTCTTCAACCCACATGGACTAGGTACTTTCTCTGGATCAGGTGCTGTGCTAGGGACAGAGGGGACCAAGGAAAGAATTTATGAGAAATTAGTGAGATATGATTCCTGCAATGAAAAAGCTCATTGTCAACTACAAATAACAGAAATCTGAATAAATCATTACTGTACACTGTGAACAGGTCGGTCTCCATTAATATCATCACCAAAGTTCTATTATATCTCAGCAAAAAAAAAAAAACCAAGCTAATTCTGCCTAAAAGTCAAAGATGACTATCCAGAACTGCATCTTGAAGGGCAAGCTAACCAAAGAAAGAAAGGAATCACCTGCTCGCACCAATGCATTTTCTTCTGTACTGTAAAGGAGGCCACTGCAAGGTTGGTTCTTAATTTGGAAAACGTATTTTCTATTATTGCATATTTAGGTTGCTTCTAATGTTTTTCTATTGCAAACTTTCAGAGTAAAACAATAATCTTTCTTTTGCTTTGCAGAAGCTTGTTAGTTTGATGAGGTCCCATTTGCCTATCTTATTCTTAAGGTATGGGCATTTAGGGAATAGGAATTAGTTGCCAGTTCCAATTTTCATAAGGATGTCTCCTGTGTTTTTTAAGATTCTTATAGTTTGAGGTGTATGGTCAAAAATTAACTCTAAATGGATCAAAGACCTAAACGTAAAACCTCAAACACATGAAAAATTATCATAATACTATAAGAAAGGGATTGGCATTAATGGGAAACTGCCAGGGGTGGGGAGGGGGTGGTTAGGAAACTGCCAGGGGAGAGAGGGGCACACCTTATCAACAAGGGTACCTCATCAAACTAACAAGCTTCTGCAAAGCAAAAGAAACCATCAAGAGAGCAGGGAGACAGCCCACAGAATGGGAAAAAAATTTTGCCAACTGTATATCTGACAAAGATCTAACATCTAGGATCTACAAGGAACTCAAATGCACCGAAAGGAAAAAAACAAACAATCCCTTTAAAAAGTGGGCAAAATACATGCATAGACACTTCTCAAAAGAAGATATATAGGCAGCAACAGACACATGAAAAAGTGCTCAGCCTCACTCATCATCAGAGAAATGCAAATCAAAACCACATTGAGGTACCACCTAACCCCAGCAAGAATGGCCATCATTAATAAGAACAAACAACAACAGATGCTATGAGGATGCAGAGAAAAAGGAACACTTCTACACTGCTGGTGGGAATGCAAACAGTGTAACCTCTTTGGAAGACAGTGTGGTGATTTCTGAAAGAACTAGAAATTGATCTTCCATATGACCCAGCAATTCCCCTATTGGGATAGTACCCAGAGGAACTCAAATCATTCTACAAAAAAGATGCCTGCACACATATGTTTGCTGTAGCTCTATTCACAATAGCAAAAACATGGAGCCAACCATCCTGCCCATCGAAGTTGGACTGGATTTTAAAAATGTGATACATATACATGGAATTATGCAATCACAAAAAAGGACAAAAATATGGACTTTACAGCAACTTGGATGGATTTAGAGTTGATCATACTCAGTGATCCATCACAGAAACAAAGAACAGAGTACCATATATTCTCACTAATAAGCAGATCTTTGAACAATTATAATACTGTAAGAAAGGAATTGGCAGTAGTGGGAAACTGTCAGGGGAGGGAGGGTGGGATTGGCAGTTGAGGGAAACTGCTAGGGGAGAGAGGTGCACGCCTCATCAACAAGGGTACCTTCATAATCAACGTTTGTATACCTAATCCTGAATTGTACCCCACATCTTTATAATAAAAAAATTAATATGGAATAAAATACATATCAATAACTAAAAAACTTGTGTATGGTGATAGGTAGGGGTCCTGTTTCAGTCTTCTGCATGTGATCAGCCAGTTTTCCCAGCATCATTTACTGAATAGGTTCTCCTCTCCCCAGTGGTTGTTGTTGGAGGCTTGGTCAAAGTTGAGTTCGTTGAGAAATTGAGGCTTTGCTTCCAGAATCTCTATCCTGTTCCATTGGTCTATATACCTGTTCTCATACCAATACCAGGCTGTTTTGATTACTGTAGCCTTATAGTAAAACTTGAAGTCTGGAAGTGTGATACCTCCTGCTTTGTTTCTTTTGCTAAGGATTGTTTTGCCTATTCGTGGTTGTTTATGTTTCCATATGAATTTCTGTATTGTCATTTCCAAGTCTGAGAAGGATGATGTTGGTAATTTAATGGGTATTGCATTGAATCTATAGATGACCTTTGGCAGGATGAACATCTTAACAATATTGATTCTTCCTATCCATGAGCATGGAATATTTTTCCATTTATTTGTGTCTTCTTGGATTTCTTTGGGCAGGATTTTGTAGTTCTCATTGTAAAGGTCTTTCACTTCTCTGGTTAGGAAGATGCCGAGGTATTTCTTCTTTTGTGTGTGTGTGTCTATTGTGAATGGGATTGTGCTTTTTATTTGGTTCTCTGACTGTTTGTTGTTGGTGTATAAGAATGCAACTGTGTTTTGCACATTTATTTTGATACCCAAACCAGGTAAAGATCCAACAAAAAAGAGAACTACAGGTCAATATCCCTTATAACCATAGATGCAAAAATTCTCAACAGGATTCTAGCAAATCGGATCCAAAAACACATCTCAAAAATCATCCACCATGACCAAGTAGGCTTCATCCCCAGGATGCAGGACTGGTTCAACATCTGCAAGACCATAAATGCAATTAAATACATCAACAGATGTAAAACAAGAACCACATGATTAAATCACTAGATACAGAAAAAGTTTTTGATAAAATTCAGCATGCCTTCTTGATAAAAACCCTCAAATACCTAGATATAGAAGGAACCTACCTCAAAATAGTAAGTGCCATCTACAATAAACCCACAGTTAACATATTGCTAAATGGACAGAAACTGGAAACATTTTCCCTGAAAACTGGAACAAGACAAGGCTGCCCACTCTTACCTTTCCTGTTCAACATTGTGTTGGAAGTCTAACTAGGGCAATTAGACAAGAGACAGAAATCAGGGGTATCCAAATAAGAAGAGAGGAAGTCAAATTGTCCCTCTTTGCTGACGATATGATCCTATACCTCGAAAATCCAAAAGAATGGGACAAAAACCTGCTTGCACTGACAAAGGACTTTGACAAAGTCTCGGGGCACAAAGTAAAATAGCTTTCTAAGGACCAAATTCAGCAAGCACATCGCTGATCTGTCTGTTGAAGTCTTTAACTTCCCATTTTCCTGAGACTCTCCCTCCTTTGACTTTTACCCTCACCTCTTCTATCTTTCATCAAAGGCCCTCTTAATCCATTTCCCTTTCATCCAAGGATTCCAAGCTCAGCTTCCTTTGCTCTATCTCAGTTGTTCTCAGAGCATGGTTCCTGGATCAACAGCATCCACCAGGATCTTGTGAGAAATGCAAATTCTCAGGCCCCACCCTAAATCCACTGAATCAGAAATCTGGAGTTGAAGCACAAGATGCTAAAGTTTGAAGACCATCGCTCTGCATAATCTCATCAAAATTTCCAAACCATTTTCTCCAGGCGAGAAAATGTGAGCTCTAGACCCACAAATTAAAAGGAGGTGTTTCCCAGAGGAATTCTCCTTTTCTGGTGTCTAATAGGCACTTCAACATCTCCATGTGGAACTCATATCATCATTTTATCCCAGCAACCCTCCCTCTCCCCTCCCATCTCCATCATTACGTTTCTCCACAGATGTTTTGGGAGTCTCAGTTCCTGCCAGTCTATTCATATCTTACCTTCTCATGAGTCCTTTCTCAATACTGTTTTTAAAATTGCAATTTGTCACCCACCCACCTGCTGTCCCCCAGCCCCCATTCTGCCCACTCTTTTTCCCCCATATTTCTTACCACCCCTCTACATATTTACCTCTTTATATGTGTACTATCTATTGCCTGTCTAAAATGGAAGCTCCACAGTGTGGCAATTTCTCAAAGAACTAAAACTTGTGCTTCCATACAATCCAGCAATCCCTCTTTTGGGAATATACTCAAAGGAACATAAATCACTCTACCAAAAAGACATCTGCACAAGAATGCTCATAGCAGCATTATTCACAATAGCAAAAACATAGAACCAACACGGATGTCCATTAAAAGTAGACTGGATAAAGAAATTGTGATTCATATACACAGAGGACTATTATGCAGCCATAAAGAAGAACAAAGCCGGGCTCGGTGGCTCAGCCTGTAATCCTGCACCTTTGGGAGGCTGAGGTGAGTGGATTGCCTGAGCCCGTGGGCTCGAAACCCACCTGGGCAACTTGGTGAGACCTCATCTCCACAATAAATCAAAAATTAGCCTGGCATGGTAGTGCACACCTGTAGTTCCAGCTATGCAGCTGGAGACCATCATATTAAGGGAACTATCACAGAAACAAAGAACTGAATACTGCATGTTCTTACTCATAAGTAGGCCCTGATCACTGGTCACACAAGCACAAAGGTGGAACTGGCAGATGTTAGGCACTGCTAGGGGAGGGAGGGGGGCATGTAACAACACCCTGGGTACCTGGGCAACTGTCAGGGGGAAAGAGGGCCAACTAGAAGCCCAAACTTCACCTGCATGCAACTTGCTTATGTAGTAAATCCTCACTTGCACCCCACAACTAAAATAAAATGAAATAATATAGACTGGAAGCTCCATAAGGGAGGGAACTTGGAATGTTTTGTTCACTATATATCTCCAGCATCCAGAATAGTGCCTGATATACAGGAGGCAAGCATTACATACTTACATGAATGAATGAATCCATCTGATTCAGACTACTTCCACAAGTGTTTATTGTGTTAAGTCAGACTTAGAAAGGTGACTAAGATATTACTTCATGAGTTTCACAATATATTGTTGAGTGGAAAAAGTAGATAATAGAACACTCTGCTTAGTGTGATGCATTCCTTTGCAATGTATGCTCATAGAAGCTACACGTGCATGGCCTTAGGACAAGGTCTAGGGAGAGAGTCACCAAAACACTTTATTTAGTAGTTAACTCTGGTGATCTCATTCACACCTCCACCTCATGCACATGAGTTTCAAATCCTACCCTGCCACTGGTCACAAATGAATCCTAACTGTCAGATCCAGAAAAAATAAGTGTTCAGTCGTTATCTCCAGAATCTCAGCTGCTTGGTTTTGTCGCCTCCCTTTAGAAATTTCTTCATACATGTGTCTTCTGTAGAGTTGCTCTTTCTAGGTTCTCTCCTTTCCTTTCTGGAGTTTTTCATCCTTTGCCCCTATCTCCACCACCACCACCATCACCACCATCACTCATTCACCCATCGACACCAGTTTTAAATGTTGATCTTTCCTAGAGCCTCACCCACTCCACCATCCTTCTGAAAAAAGCCCATCTACTGCCCAGCACCCCCTGGTTTTACTCCCTCAGGACTTCTGGGCTGCAGTCTTGCATGTCTAATTCGTGGCTGCACATTTTCACCTGCTGCTCAAATCCATGGGCACATAAGAAAACTATCTCTAAAACTAAAATGATCATTTTCAGAGTTTTTCTAACTGTTCTTATTTGTTCGTTCTTCCCAGTTAACTTTATAATCAATTGATCTAACTCCAGAAGGGGAGAAAATGCTGTATTTTTATTTGGATTACATTAAATGTATAAGTTAATAGGTAGATTTTTCATCTTTAAGGTGTTGAGCTTTTCTATCCAAGCACATATGTATCTTTCCATTTACTTAGGTTCTACTTCTTTTTAGGAGGATTTTAGAGCTCTCTTCATGCAGGTTTTAGGCATGTCTGAAGTTTGTTCCTGGCTATTTCTTTTTCTTACTTACCATAATATACTGGGTCTTTGTTCCCATTATATCTTCTCCCTTGTTTTGTTTGTTATATAAAGGAATTGATATTTATTTGCTAATTTCATAACTGACTACTAAGTTTCAGTTTTTCGTTCCAGTGCTAATGCTTTTTAATGCTTTCTCTTGTCAAAATACACGGGTTAATAATTTTGACATTTTATCAAATAGTAGTTAAAATAGTGGGCATCGTTGTCTTATTGCTTACTCCAATGAGAAAGCCTCTAGTGCTTTCTAATGAAGTAAGATGTAGTTTTTTTGTTTTGTTCTTAGTTTTTTGGGGTGAATTTGGGGGGGGCGTTGTGTTGGAGTCTCACTCTGTCACCCAGGTTGGAGTGCAGTGGCACACTCATAGCCACTCCAGCATCGACTTCCTGGGCTCCAGTGGTCTGTTCACCTCAGCCTTCCAAATAGCCGGAACTACAGGCGCGCACTACCATGCCTGGCTAATTTTTTTATTTTTTGTAGAGACAAGGTCTCGCCAAGTTGCCCGGGCTGGTCTCAAACCCATAGGCTCAGGCAATCCACTTGTCTCAGCCTCCCAAAGTAGGATTACAGACTGAGCCACCAAGCCCAGCCAAGATGTAGTTTTGAAGCTAAAATTCATAAACACATGTATACATAATCATATTAAGATAGTATCTATCAAGTCTTATTTTATTGAGAAGGCATTGCCTTGTGTCAAATACTTTGGATTTTGCATCTTTGGAGATGATTTTGTGGTTTTTCTCCTTATTTCTATTAGTATCATGGGTTGTATTAATGAATTTCCTAATATAGATTCAATTTTGCTGTATTAGTTAACTATTCCTGCATAACAATCTCAAAACTTAATAGCTTAAAATTACAATAAACATTTATTTTCTCACAGTTTCTACGGATCAGGAATTTGGAAACAGGTTGCCTGGATTAGCTAGACATGGCTCATCAACTGCTGTCAGCATCAGAAAAAAAAAAGATAATTGGGCTTTGTTTGCATCCTAATGGAAGAGCGCAGCACTACTTGTGAAGAGGTTTTGTTTAAATAAAAATGAACTCAGATTTGATCAAGCCTTAACCCAGCTACACATTTATGAAAAACACAAAGGACAGAAGAACAAGTAAAAGACTATAGGGAAACAATCAGCAAAATCGAGATAAAGTGAGACTCTTTTTGACAAATCTAATTTTCTAACATATAAATGTAAATGAAAAACAGAAAGAGAGAGATGTGGGGAAAAACTTTAGCTAAAAAGAGATGTGACGCCCGGCACAGTGGCTCACACCTGTAATCCCAGCTCTTTGGTAGACTGAGGTGGGAGAATTGCTAGAGCCCAGGAGTTTGAGACCAATCTGGACAGCATAGCAAGACCTCATCTCTACAAAAAAAATTTTATTAATTAGCTGGGCATAATGGTACACGCCCATAGTCCCAGCTACTCAGGAGGTTGAGATGGAAAGATCGTCTGAACTCAGGAGTTTGAGGCTGCAGTGAGCCATGAGTGTGCCATTGCACTTCAGCCTGGGTTACAGAGTCAGACCTCAACTTTAGAAAACAAAAAAAAGAGAGAGAAATTTGAGAGACATATTATTCAATCACACTGAATGGATCTTATTTGGATCCTGACTCAAAGAAACCATAGGAAAAACTCATGAGACAATTGAAAATTGGATCACTAGCTGAATATTAGATCATATGAAGAAATCATAAATAAATAATAAACTACATTTGTTTAATTATAGTAACAGCATCTTGAGTACTTTTTAAAAATTCTTTATCTTTTGGAGACACAGCCTAAACTATTAATGGTGACTGGAATTTCTCTTAAAATAATATGGTAGTGGAAGACTGATAGGTACAGATGTAGCAATATTGGCCATGACTGATCATTGCTGAAGTTGGGTAACAGACTCATAGGGTTTCATCACCCTGCTCTGGGTACTTTTGCATATGTGTGACATTGTGTCATATAAATAGCTTTCTAAACATCTACATGCATCGTTCTCTTTTCCCATTCTGCCCTGCTCCTTTTTCTGAAAGTTTTGTATCTGTTAATTGCTTTACTTTCTGCCCAGGTACTTAAACTTAAAAGGTGAAAATCAATCCGTTCTCACCTCACAGTCTGTCACATTCTGCATCCTGATGTTTGGTATCTTCTAAGTTTTTTTCTATTGAGGTGATATTCAGATAACATACAATCAACTATTTAGAGGTATGCAATTCAGTGTCATTCAGTGTTTCCAAATTGTCATGCACCCACCAACTCTCTCTAGCTGCTCAACTTTTCATCACAACAGAAAAATATCCTATACCCATCAAGTAATCACTTCCATTTCCCCCACTTCCCTTTCCTTGGTAATCATGAATGTGCTTTCTAGCCCCGTGGATTTGCCTCTTATGAACATATCAAATAAAAGGAATCATGCAACCTGTGGTATTTTATAATTGGCTTCTTTCACTTAGCATAATGTTTCTGAGGTTCATCTGAGTTATAGCATGTATTGGTACTTCTCTTAATTTTTTTTTTTTTTTTGGAAGCAGAATTTATTGAGAGGGCAGAAAAGCTCCCAGAGTGGAAGGGGACTCAAGGGGGTTGCCCTTCTCTTAAATTTTTTCAATTGTTCCTTTTATTTTCATCCTTACCACCCCTGCACTATCTACTTCAGGCCTTTCTCTTCTCTTCCTTCCTCCTTCTCTCTTCCCTCCTCCCTCTTCCTTCACTGTTCCCTTGAACAGCCTCCAAGTGGCCTCCCTGCCTCCAGTTTTTGCTCTCCAACGCATTGTCAATAATGGAGCCAAAGTGATCATGCCTTTTCCCACCACATCTGGCTCCCCATATCAGCCAACCATCCTTCCATTGAGCTTGCTTCTCATTCTGATAAAACTAAAGCACTTTTCTCCACTGTTCTTTCTTCTCTCTTATTTTCTTAATCACCTTTCTAACTATGCTAATAGTTATAACATCGCATGTCATCTTCATTGCATCATTGCTATCATTAGCCAAACACTGGGAACAGCCTATAAGCCTATCAGTGGGGGCAGGGCTGGAGTAATTATATTACATCCACAGGATGAAATGCTATGATTATGCAACTGTTAAAGAAAATGAGGTTAAAAGAAAGTGACATCAGTGATGTGCCTTCTGTGAGGCACTGGGAGGATGGCAGCATCACTTATGCAGTACTCGCCAAAAATGGATTACCTGACTCTAGAAAGGAGGAAACACTCAGGCAAACTCAAATTAAGGGGCATTCTATAAAACAACAGGCCTGTACACCTTAAACAACATCAATGTCATAAAACATGGAGAGTGAATGAGCAACAGCTCCAGATAAAGAAACAAAAGAGATAGAACAACCAAATGCAATGAGTGACCCTGGATTGGATCCCGAATCAGGAAAATAAATTGCATTTAAGGATATTATTGGGACCACTAGTGGAATATTAACATTGACTATATATTAGATAATGGATGTTAAATATAATAAATGGATATATTAGATGTGGATGTTAAATTTCCTGAAAATGATTTGTACTCTGCAAGTGTAAGAGAATGTCCTTGTTCTCTGGAGATACACACTGAAATATTTAGTGGTAAAAGATGACGATGTCAACAACTTACTGCCAAATGTCTTTGCAATAATAGCAATGACACATGCTCACACACATGCATATGTATATATATGAGAGAGAGAGAGAGAGAGCATCAAATATGACAAAATGTCAACAGTTTGGTAAAACTAGGTAAAGACTATATAGAAAATCATTGCATTATTATTGTTCTGTAAGCTTGAAATTTTTCAAAATAAAAAGTGAAGAAAAGCCAGGCTCGGTGGCTCAGCCTGTAATCCCGCGTCTTTGGGAGGCCGAGGTGAGTGGATTGCCTGAGCCCGCGGGTTCGAGACCCGCCTGGGCAGTGAGACCTCATCTCTACAATAAATCAAAAAATCAGCCGGGCGTGGCAGCACATGCCTGTAATTCCGGCTACTCGGAAGGCTGAGGCGGAAGGATCGCTGGAGCCCAGCAGGTCGAGGCAGCGGTGGTCCGGAACGGCCACTACACTCCAGTCTGGGCGACAGAGTGAGACTCCAACTCAAAAAAAAAAAAAGTGAAGAAAAAATGAAGCAAATCACTTTGTGCTGACATGAGAAGATGCTCCTAATATATTGCTAAGTTTCAGAATCTATTTATAAACTCAACACAGAAGATATCTAGGAAGACACACACAAATCACACACTGCTCACGGCACCACTGCCCAGGGCAGGCCTGGCCTCCATTGCTCATCCTGCAGGGTGATACTTCCCCTCTTACAAATGTTCCTTCATGGATAAGCCACATGTCACCAAGCCATAGGGATGGGTTGAGGAGAACAGAGGATTTTACGTTTAACTTCATTCAAATTTGTAGTTTTAACTTTTTAATGGTAAGCATTTATTATTTTATCATGAAATTGTCTTTTAAAAAAACATATTTCTTTATTTTGAATTTCTTTCAAAATCAGCAGTTAATTACTTAAATCTGAAATTAAGTAAACAACAAAATATGTAAAACCTTATATTTTAAAGTTTTAGAAATAATTTTAGAAAATCTAGCATAAAATAGGAAAAAGTAATAAAATTGTTTTGTCAATTCGCGTCATCTATGGTGATTTGCAAAACCCCAATTGCCATAACTTCCTAACCTTAGGATGTATGAGGCAAACATACACAGATTCACCACTATTAAGCCATTTTTTACCTCTAAATGTCAACATACATGAGTATAGCTAAATGGTTAATATAAATGAAGGGATGGAATTGATTACAAGGTGACCCCATTTGGTAACAAGAGGTAACTCTTGACTATTTATTAATCAAGTATCCTCTAGGGAATTTTCAACTTGCAATACTAGTGCAAAATAAGATATTATTTATTATGAAATATCCAAAGGTCCTGTTAATTCAAGTCAATATATATTGATTTCTTTTTTGAAATATATTTATTTTTATTATAGAGATGTAGGGTACAAGTAAGGGTTAACTACGTAAGTAGGCTGCATGCAGGTGAAATTTGGGCTTCTAATTGGCCTTCACTGCCCCTGGTAGTAGACCAGGACCTTTTGTGTTGTCATGTACCCCCCTCTCTCCTACCTGTCTCCCTCCCCTAGCAATGCCCAGTGATTGCCAATCCCGCCCTTGTGCTAATGTGACTAGTGTTCAGGGCCCACTTATGATTGAGAACATGCAATATTCAGTTCTTTGTTTCTGTGATAGTTCTCTTAGTACGATGCTCTCCAACACTATCCAACTCACTGTGAAGTCCATGATTTTGTTCTTCTTTATGACTGTGTAATACTCCATCATGTATATGTACTCTTTTCTTTATCCGGTCCACTTTCAATGGGCACTTTCGATGGGTTTCATGCTTTTGCAATTGTGAATAGTACAGCAGTAAACATGGGTGTGCAGGTGTGTCTGTTTTGTAGAGCGATTTATGTTCCTCCAAGTATACTTTCAGGAGAGGTATTGCTGGATTGTATGGAAGATCAATTTTAGTTTTTTTTAGGAATCACCACACTGTTTTCCATAGAGATTGAACTAGTTTGCACTTCCACCAACAGTGTAGAAGAGTTCCCTTTTCTCCACACCTGCACAGGCAACTGTTGTTTTTTGACTTATTAATGATAGCCATCCTTACCAGAGTTAGGTGGTAACTAACTCTTTTGATTTGCATTTCTCTGTTGATTAGTGAGGCTGAGCATTTTTTCACTTGTCTATTGGCTGCTTGTATGTCATCTTTTGAGAAGTGTCTGCTCACGTTCTTTGTCCACTTTTTAATGAGGTCTTTTTGTTTGTTTGCTTGATTTTCTTTTGCTTTATATGAGTTCCTTGTAGATTCTGGATGTTAGGCCTTTGTCAGATGCATAATTTCCAAATATTTTTTCCCATTCTATGTGTTGTCTCTTTACTCTCTTAATGGTTTCTTCTGCTGTGCAAAAACTTTTCAGTTTGATGAGATTCCACTTGTCTATCTTAGCTTTTATGGCATTCACTTTTGGGGACTTGGTTAATAATTTGTTGCCTACTCCGATGTGCATAAAGGTGTTTCCTACGTTTTCTTCAAGGATTATTTTTTCCCCATTGGAAATTATGTTTATATATTTTTTTCACCTTTAAATTTTTTATTTTAAAATTATGGGGTACAATTCAGGATTAGGTATACACATATTCATTGTTCAGGTACCCCTGTTGATGAGGTGTGCCCCCACTTCCCCAGGCAGTTTCCCACTACTGCCAGTCTCACCTCCCCACCCCTCCACGCCCCCACAGTTTCCCACTACTGTCAATCCTTTTCTTATAGTATTATGATAGTTGTTCAGGGTCCACTTATGAGTGAGAACATGTGATACTCAGTTCTTTGTTTCTGTGAAAGATCACTCAGTATTATAGACTCTAAATCCATCCAGGTTGCTGCAAAGTTCATGATTTTGTTCTTTATGGCTGCGTAATAATATTCCATTGTGTATATGTAGCACATTTTTAAAAATCCAGTCCTGTTTTGATGGGCAGCACGATTGGTTCCATGTTCTTGCTACTGTGAACTATGCTACAATAAACATACGTGTGCAGGTATCTTTTTTATAGAGTGATTTGAGTTCTTCTGGGTACATTCTCAGTAGGGGGATTTCAGGGTCACATGGAAGGTCGATTTTTAGAACTTTTAGGAATCGCCACACTGTTTTCCACCAGGGTTGTACTAGTTTACATTTCCACCAACAGTGTAGAAGTGTTCCCTTTTTGCCACATCCTCTCCAGCATCTGTTATTTTTTGAGTTATTGATCATGGCCATTCTAACTGGAGTTCTGCAAGGATTATTATAGTTTGAGGTTTTATGTTTGGGTCTTTGATCCACTTTGAGTTGATTTTTAGATATGGTGACAGATAGGGGTCCAGTTTCATTCTTCTACATTTGGCTAGTCAGTTTTCCCAGCACCATTTGCTAAATATGGTCTCCTTTCCCCAGTGTTTGTTATTGGTGGCTTTGTTGAAGATGAGTTGGTTGAGAGACCATGTTTTTACTCCCAAATCTCTGTCCTATTCCACTGGTCTATTGTCTATTTCTTTACCAATACCAAGCCATCTTGGTTACTATAGCCTTATAATAAAATTTAAAGTCTAGAAATGTGATACCTCCTGCTTTGTTCCTTTTGCTGAATATTGTTTTGGCTATTCATACTTTTTCTTTGTTTCCATATGAATTTCCATATTATTGTTTCCAGATCTGTGAAAAATGATGTTGATAATTTGATGGGTATGCAATTGTCTTTTTAAAAGTCTAAACTGTTCCCCTTAAAAATTCTCTAATCTATAATCTACAGGAGTGGAAGAGTGACTTATTCATCAAAAAGTATTATAAAAACATATAAAATATGCTCAGTCACAACAATTAGTTGAACCCTGAAAAGTCAAACAACAGCAAAGCATCATTTTCATCAATCAGACTGACAAAAATTAGGTAAACTATACATAGTACTAGCAAAAATGGAGTGGAGAGAGGAACATTTTTCATAGTTTGCTGGTGGAAAAATTACTTAACTCAGACACTTTGAAGAGTATTTTTGTAATATATATGATAATGGAAAATGCACATGCTCTACAACGCAGCAATTTTACTTTTAGTCTATATGCTAGAGAAACTCTATGCACAAAGAGATATGTACAAAGATGTTCACTGTAGCCTTATCTGCAACAGAAGAAACTGGAATCCCACATTATCAGTATAGGACTGGATAAATAGAATAAATGTAGAGCGCCAAGGTTCAGATGCAAAAAGGGATGCCCTAGATCTTTCCAAGACTGTATGCATAGCTTCAAAAATCATAGACTGAATGAGAAAGACAAGATACAAGATGATAAGAACAAGTTCATGTCATTTTAAAAACACAAAGACAATGCTAGCTACTGTTTACATGTGGATGCATGTATTTAAATTATTTTTTAATGGAACAGTGAGATATGTATCAAGCTCACATGAATAGTTGACTTTGGGAAAGAGGAAAAAGATGTGGAATTGAAGTGGGAGTGGCAGATCTGACAGATACAAGGACATTAGCTATATCTGCAATGTTTTAAATTTTTAATTAAAAGTTAAAAGCAAATATTTCAAAATAGTAACAGTTATTAATTCTAGGTGGCACAAAAATGAATGCATATTTCTACTTTTTTTTCAAAAAAAGTACAAAGATTTTAAAATATGTGGGGGGGTGTATGTGTGTGTGTTGTGTGTGTGTTGGGGTGTGTATGCGTGTGTGTTGTGTGTGTATGTGTCTCACTCTGATGCACAGGCTGGAGTGCAGTAATCATGCTTCACTGCACACTGCAGCCTTGACCTCTTGGGCTCAGGAGATCCTTTCACTCAGCCTCCTTACTAGCTGGGAGTACAGGAGCATGCCACTATGCCTGGCTTTTTTTTTGTAGTTACAAGGTCTCATTATGTTGCCTAGTAGGATCTGGAACTCCTGGGTTCAAACAATACTCCTTCTTCTGTCTCCCAAAGTGCTAGGATTGCGGATGTGAGCCACCAAGACCAGCCATGGTAAGTATTTTCACAATATTCTATGCTACCCAGGGGGGTTCCTCTTGACACAGAATAAAGTTTCTGCCCCCAACAATAACTCAGATCTATATTGTGGTAGCAACTTGATTCTAAGACAAAAAATATCACTGGAATATTGAAGTCTAGTCAGAGTAGTACACAAAAATAGAAGGGGGTCAAACCTAACCAGAAATACAACCCACACATGGGATGGATACATTCTGTAATTTTACACTTGCCAACATGTTTCAGGGGAAAAGTGTGGCAGTCACTCAGATGTGTCTTTTTGGTCCCAATTTCCCCTTTGAGTTAGTGACTAATAAACAGGAGTGGGGTGACAAAGTATTTGTGATGTACTTATTTCAAAATGGGAAGGTCAAAATAAGAAAAAATCCTCTAATCTCTGCAGCACATCAAAGCTCCAGGGATACTCAGCACATAATAGACAGTACTTCTCAAATTGCATTCATCAGAATCACCCTGGGAACCTATTAAAAATGCAAATTCCTGAGCACCACATTCAGCAATTCTGATTCAACAAGAGTGACATGGGGTTTAGCATTCTGTAATATTAGCAAACTCCCCCCAAATGATTCAACTTTATATAATCTGTACAACATGATTTGAAAAAGAATACAAGAGATTATTAATTAGGCGATCAGCACCTCCCACTCAACAGCTTTGGTTATGTCAACCCAAAAGCTGTTTGTGTCGGGGAAAGGTTGGTTAGTTGGTTGGTTGGTTTGGTGGCGGGTGGGTGTGCAGGCGGGTGGGTAGGTGGGTTGATTGATGTGTTGCATGATTGACTAGAATGTTTGTTTACCAACACTGTAACCAGAATTTTTGTCCATTCTCTCCCATTTGGCTAATGCTCTCCATGTTAGACATTGGGGATTTTCACTGGATACTTTCTCATTGCAGCTTCATTTTTCACATCAGGATAAGATCTTGAATGGTTAACACATCAGGGAGGAGCACCTTGCAGTCAGATCTTTTCCTCAAACTACTGTTCTAGAAACCTATCCTGAATTATTTTTGGATCAAAGAATAAGCCTAGTGTTTTAGTCTTTGGCTCTTGGTTAATATTCCTTATAATTGCCCAAGAGAATATGAACATAATTGTAACATAAAGAACACGTCTTATTGTAATATCAATTACAAAGTTATTGTAATGGTTAATTTTACTTGTCAACTTGACTGGGCCTCAGGGTGCTCAGACATTTGGTCAAAATCATGCTGAGTGTGTCTGTTCTGTGAGGGATTTTATAGATGAGATTCACATTTGGATAGGTAGTCTGAGTGAAGCAGAATTCCCTAATCAGTTGGAGACCTGAATAGGACACAAAGACTGACGCTTCCTCAACCAAGTAAGAGGAAATTTCTCCTGCCTGACTGTCTTCTAGCTGGGACATCATTTTTGTTTGTGTGTTTGTTTGTTTGTTAGTTTGTTTTTTCCTGTCTTTGGACTCAGACTGAGACATTAGTTCTTCTTGAGTCTTGAGCCTGCCCGCTTTTAAACTGGATTACACCTTTGGCTCTCCTGGGTCTCCAGCTTGCCAACTGCAGATTTAAGAATTTGTCAGAGCCGGGCTCGGTGGCTCAGCCTGTAATCCTGCGCCTTGGGAGGCTGAGGTGAGTGGATTGCCTGAGTTCGCGGGTTCAAGACCCGCCTGGGCAACTTGGCGAGACCTCATCTCTACAATAAATAATAAAAAAAAAATTAACCAGGTGTGGTAGC
Organism: Carlito syrichta; assembly: GCF_000164805.1. Classification (NCBI taxonomy): domain Eukaryota; kingdom Metazoa; phylum Chordata; class Mammalia; order Primates; family Tarsiidae; genus Carlito; species Carlito syrichta. The sequence continues at coordinate 60,077 of NW_007233433.1, read as the reverse complement.
ATGCACCTGTAGTTCCAGCTTCTTGGAAGGCTGAGGCGGAAGGATCGCCGGAGCCCAGCAGGTCGAGGCTGCGGTGGCCGGGAGCAGACACTGCAATCCAGTCTGGGTGATAGAGTGAGACTCCAACTCAGGAAAAAAAAGAATTTGTCAGACTCCATAATCATGAGCCAAACATATGCATCTTATTGTTCATTTCTCTGAAGAACCTAGGCTAATACAAGCAGCAATAAGAAACAAACACACTCATTTTACGTAAGAGAGAACTATGGTCTAAGTATGTAAAGGGACCTTGGCAGGGCTCACACAGTTTGTATCAGGACTGGGATTTGAGACCATATTTCCTCCTACAGAGCATGGAAACTTCCACCTTGGCACTTGTTCACCATGTCATGCTGCTTTCACTTTCTTTTCTGTTGTGATTGATGATGAAAGTAAGATGATCACTGAAAATGATCAACTAAAGAAGACAACAGATCTAGTGAAAGAATGTAAATTTCTTTGATAGCAAAAGGAACCTCCAATCTGGAGATGCCCTGATGTGCTCTGCATGCTGGGCAGCTCCTCACAGCTGGGGAAGCCTTCACTCCTCATCAGTGAGGTCAACCACTTGCATGACTCAGTGTATGCAGTTCTGGGCTTCTAGAAAGCACATGCTGGTTATCTCTTGCCTTATATAGACACCTGGTTCTCATACCCACCTCTACTGACTGTGTCTACAGTGTCCTTTCGTCAGTCAATCACAGTTCCTGTGACCATCATGCACTAGGCTATTTAGTCAGAAAAGAAAAGGGCCCAAAGCCTTGGTGATGAGGGACTGAAATTTCTTCCACCACATGGATCTCAGCAAGATGTTTCACAAGGAAGGTGAGGTGTCCAGGGTCATTGTACGGAAAACTTCATCCCACCGTGTGTCAAGAGAAGTCACTGAGAATTAAACTCTAAGAAGCCCAACATTGGAGAAAATATTCTTCGATGTTCTTCATTCTTTGATGCTGCCAGTTATGTGAATACACCACTACTGGTAGAATTCCATGGCTGAGATTGGATACCTGCCTGACATGGGCTGGCCAGTGCTGGGTGTACGGAAGAGGAGACAGAGCCTCAAATCAGGCTGTTGAAGAAGCAACAGACAGTCTCACCAAGGAGCCAATGCTGGGAAGAAAGTTTTCTGTCTTCCCTGGGGAGAGGTGGGGAGAAAGAGGTCAGGACAAGATGGTGATCCAAAAAGGAATCACTTATTTGATTTGTTGGGTCAGAGCCTAGATCAGGTTTTCCAGAAGGGATAGAATCCCCAGTTGGGTAAACTATTGGGACATAGAGAGACACACTGTTGACTCTTGGAAAGAATCATTGAACATGCCAATTCCTGTGGGTGTGTGAGCACATTACCTGAACTGAGTTTCAATGTCTTCAGCTGTAAGATGGGTTAATAGTACCCATCCACCAGTGTGGTTGTCAGGATGAAATAAAAAAATTTGTTTTATATATTATTAGATTGTAGCCATTGATATTAGGGTCTAATTTTGTGGCCCAAGCTAAAGTTTTGAGGATGTGTCTGTTGGGGGATGCCTAAGTTTTATTTTAGCAAAGGCTATGGTTAATTTGATGAAATTTAATACTACACCATTCTATGAGGTAAACATTGTGAGTTCCTTTTACAGTTGAGGAGTCAGTCTCTGACAGTCTTTGAGCACTCATTCAACTACCTCCTGGTCCATGCCAGGGGACAATCAGCACCTGACAGAATCCTGGGCCTATGCTCATCCGTCCCCCTCCCTACCTGGCTTTGCCTTATCCTGCTGTTTCCATCTCAGTCTCTTCCTTGGGAAGATGTGAAAAAAAAACAAACCGACTCAGCTGATTTTCACAGAGACTGTTTTTGTGGACGGACTGGGCTCGACATGACCAGCGTGGCAATGAAGATCTCTCTTGCCTTATCTCACCCAGGGCCCACTCCAAGCTCCTTCCTCTAATTTCCCAGCATTGTCAGAGGCCTGGCGGAAGAGCGGCTTCCCCAATGCTTCCCACAATCAGGGAATGCATAATGAAGTCACTCGACAGTAAAAGAAAAGGCCTCTGTTTCCCTGGGTGATGGGACTCTATTCCAGGATGCACATTATGCAGCTCTGGTCCTTACAAATAAAGTCACGTCTGTTTTGGCCATGTCATCTGGCCTGTCAGCCCTAAGAGGGGACATTTCATTTCCGCTGTGTATATTCCCTCCTGCCCTCTAAATAGTTTGGGGCTCTCTGGCCACACGATGACCCGGTAACCTTTCTGCCAGGATGGCATGAGCCACCCAGAAAGAAAAGCCCTGATGAGCACTTTCCCCCATGTACCACGTCGTGGCAGGGTGTCTGCCATGGGCAGAGGGGACCTGACAAGGTCCAAGTAGTTCTCACTCCAGCCCCAGATGACACATTCTTGCCTGGTAAGACCAGAGATGTTGCCCTGTCTCCGTTATTGGGGATGAACAGGAGCTGTGAGCACTGAGCTGGGGTTTGGCCATAATAAAGGCCAGACAGACAAGGGCCAATGCCACATCCACCAAGCAAAACCGGAAAGGAAACCAGACCAGCTATTGGGATAGGACAAAGCAGACAGCAGATCCCAACAGGGCAAGACTGAGAACACACAGACCAGACCAAGGCCAAGTTCAAAAGCAGTGAGCAAGGAGAGGAAGAATCCAAACTAAGGAGGAGTTGAGGTCTGTCTTGATTGGCTTGTCAAATGAACTAAGGGTCACCTGTATAAAGTGCGTCTGTGAAAAATACATGGTTCTGGTTCCTACCCCAGACGGATCAAAAAAAGAAGCCCCTCAAAGCTCTAGCCCAGGAACAGCATTGTAAAAACAGGTATCCAGGGGCCACCTGAGCTCATTAAAATTTAAGTCTAAAGAAGTGGGTCAAAACAAGTTCATAGGCTGCTTTTTTTAGACAGTAGGGAGATCCAAACCTCATAAAGTATTTTTTAATCTCCCTTCTCTAGTTTTATTTATTGATTTTTGTCTACTTTTGATTACTATTTCAATCACCCCATCATAGGCAACCATGCCAGTGAATTAATGTGCATCTTGTTATTTAGATATATCCTTTAAAAGTGCATAGTTCTTGGAATATGCCTGGATTTTTGACTTCTACAAATAAGGTTTCCTTGCATAGCTACTTCTTAATTTTTTTCATACTGTACTAAGCTTTTAAGACCCATTCGTGTTGCTGAGTGTGCCACCTCTAATGTCATTTCTAAGTCCTGCACAGAGCTCTGCAGTGTATGTCTACCTCCTTCTTATCTGCCCCCCAAGTGATGGCCACCCCAGATGGCTTTATATTCCCATTACACACACACAAGCACACTTGGCTGCGGACAGGGAGGAGATGGTTGGGGTGTATGTGTGTGTGTGTGTGTGTGTGTGTGTGTGTGTGTGTGTGTGTGTACCCAGAAACAGAATTCCAAAGTCATACTTAATTGACTTCTGCCAGATTGCTTTCCCAATGGATGTACAGGTCTACACTCCTAACACTAATACATGGGGTCCCCGTACCCCACTTATCTGTCAGCATTAGCATTATCCAGCTTCTATTTTTCTAATTTTTGCCATGTTAAATTAGTTCAAATTGAAGTCACATTGTGGTTTTAAGGAGTCAGGGTGTCTTTTGTATGATTGCTATTCTTTGAGTTTTCTCTTCTGTAAATGGTCTGTTCATATCCTATTTTTGTTGATTTGTGGTATTCATTTATATATTCTATGTATTCTTTCCTTTTAAGTTTTAGACACTGTCTTCTACTTTTATATATTTTTATTAACTTTATGGTATACTCTTTTACAGCTCAATTGAGATGATGTATATTTCAATGGTTTTTTATTATATTCAGAGTTGTGAACTATCACCACAATCAATTTTAATAGCATTTCCATTATCTCCAAAAGAAGCCACTTGCCCATTAACGGTCATTCCCATCACCCCCTTAAGTATACCAGTCCTATTCAACCACTGATGGACTTCCTAACTCAACAGAGTTGCCCAATTAGGACACTTCATATGTATGGAATCATACAATATATGGTGTTCTTAAGACTGACTTCTTTTCCTTCATATAGTGTTTTCAAGGTTCAGTTGTGTTGCAGCATTTGTCAACCTTCTTGCTTTATTGCCAAACAGTATTTCATTGTATGGATATACCACATTTTGTTATTCCATTCATCAGCTGATGAACATTTGGTTTGTGTCCACTTCCTCGCTATTACAAGTAATGCTGCTATGAATGTTTGTGCATACAAATTATTATGTGGACATATGCTTTTATTTAATTCCACCTAAGAGTTGAATTATGTGGTAACTCTCTGTTTAACATTTTCATGAACTGCCAGTGTGTTCCACAGTGGCTGCACCACTTTACATTCCCATCAGCAAAACAGGAGGGTTCCATTTCTCCACTCTCTTACCAATACTTGTCATCTCTGTCTCTTTGATCCCAGTCATCCTGGTGGGTACGCAGTGGCATCTCATTGTGTTTTGATTTACATTTCCCTAATGATTAATGATGTTTCACATCTTCATGTGCCTATCAGTCATTTGTATATCTTCTTTTGAGAAATGTTTACTCAGATCCTTTGTTCATTTTTAAATTGAATTGTTATTACTATTATTATTGAGTTATAAGAGTTTGGTGTACTTTTTTTTGAGTTAGGGTCTCACTCTGTGGCCCAAGCTGGGGTGCGGTGGCACACTCACAACTATTGCAGCCATAACCTGCTGGGCTAAGGCAATCCTTCCACCTCAGTCTTCCAAGTAGTGGGAACTATAGGTGGGTGCCACCACACCTGGCTAATTTTTTCATTTATTGTAGAGATAAGTTCTTGCCAAGTTGCCCAAGTTGGTCTCGAACACCTGGGCTCAAGCAATTCTCTCACCTCCACCTTCCAAAGTACTAGGATTATAGGTGTGAGCCACTGCACCCAGATTGGTGTACTCTTTATTTTTCCCTTTTGAAAAATAAAAGTTATAAATCCTTAATTTGATGTAATCACATCAGTTGTTTGTGTGTGTGTTTGTTTGTTTTTAGTTAGTTTTTTCTCATAGTTTGTGATACTAAAATTTTGTTTAGGAAGCCCTTCCCCACCCTACATCAAAAGGACACACACACACACACACACACACACACACACACACACACAATTAATTTGATAGTTTACCTTTCACATTAGGTCCAACTAGATTTTACATTTTCATGTGACACTGGGCAGTAATCTAACTTCACTCATTTCCATATAGAGGGCCTCTTTTCCGAACAGTGTTTGCAAAATAATCTTTCTTTTCCCGTTGATTTATGGTGTCATCTTCATCATATACTAGGCTTCCATATACCCTGTCTGTCTCTGAGCACTTTGCTTCTTCTGCCTATTTTGTTTCTTCAGTCTATTCTGTTTCTTTGGTCGGTCTGTTCTTGAGCCGATTTCACAGTTTTAACGAGTCAGGCCTCTTTTAAAGTTCCTGTAGGACTTTGGTCATTTGGTGCCCTCCAAATTTTCTGGATACTCTTTAATACAGCCTGGGAGAGATTGCTGTGCTCAGCTAAGTGTTTCAATAAGTCAAACCTGCATTCAAATAGCCCATTTCCTAAGTCACTTTTTAGGAACTTCTGGAAAGCATAACTTTAATGACTAGTGCCTTGAGATAGCAACTCTGGTTTCATTGTTACAAATGTCCATGTCCTGCTCCCACAAACCTGATACTGTACTAGGCCTGGGCTCCTGGGTGTCCTCAGGTGCTGTGGACAGGAAAGAACAATGCCCAGTACATGGAATCTGGATGGTGATGGGTCCTTGGGAGTGATCTAGCATCATATGTCCTTTTGTAGATGAAGTATCTCCACCCTGCAAAGTACCTGAATGGGCAGTTCATTATAACATACCACCTCTCAAATCTCAAGCTTATAAAAATATTGCCCTCTACAATCGTTTAACACTATATTTTTTAAATTTTATTTTGTTATAGGAATGTGGGGTACAAGTGAGGATTAACTACATAAGTTAATAAGTGTTTCAATAAGTCAAACCTGCATTCAAATAGTCCATTTCCTAAGTCACTTTTTAGGAACTTCTGGAAAGCATGACTTTAATGACTAGTGCCTTGAGATAGCAACTCTGGTTTCACTGTTACAAATGTCCATGTCCTGCTACCACAAACCTGATAAGTAGGTTGCATGTAGGTGCAGCTTGGGCTACCAACTGGCCCTCACTCCCTCTGGTAATGAGCCAAGTATACTTTGTGTTGTCACACTCATCCCACCCTTCTCTCTCCCTTTCTCCCCTAGCAGTGCCCAGTGACTGCTGATCTTTTCCTTGTGCTAATGTGACTAATGCTCAGGGCCCACCTATGAGTGAGAACATGTGGTATTCAGATCTTTGTTTCTGTGTTAGTTCACTTAGTATGACGGTCTCCAACTCCATCCAATTTGCTGCAAAGTCCATGATTTTGTTCTTCTTTATGGCTGCATAATACTCCATCATGTATATGTGCCACATTTTCTTTATCCAGTCCACTTTCAGTAGGCATGCTGTACAATTTTAAAGGCATTTGCTCATGATTGCATTAGATGCTTAATGCTCTCTGATGTATTACAGGACCCAGTCGTTAGTTCCATTTTAAAAGTGGAGAAATGGCAGTGCAGAGATGGCATGTGATTTCCTATGACCCCATAGCCAGTGAGTGATAGAACCAGGAAAGACCTCAGCATTTTTTTATCTACACTAGATGAAAATTATTATTAGTCTGCTGAAATTCTCATATCAAAATACCAAAGACTGGGTGGCTTAAACAACAGAAACTTATTTCTCACCATTCTAGAGGTCAGAAGTCCCAGATCAAGGTCCAGCAGGATTGGTCTCTGATGAGGGCTCTCCTCCTGGTTTGCAGATGGCTGCTTTGTCCTCACATGTCTTTTCCTGTAAGTGCACACAGGAAGACAGGGCAAGCACCCTAGATCTCTTCTAAGAAGGACACTAGTCCTACCAGACTCAGGCCCTACCCTTATGACCTTATTTAACATCCGTTACCTCCTAAAGACCTTACCTCCAAAGACACATTGGGGGTTAGGTCTTCAACATATGAATTAAGACACAATTCAATCCGTAGTGTGGCTATAACCAATTACCACAAACTTGATGGCTTAAAACAATACAAATCTACTCTCACAGTTCTGGAGGGCCACAGTCTAAATCTAAAATCCAGGTTTCAGAAGGGCTGGGTTCCTTATGTTTTCTTCAGGGTAGAATCCATTTCCTTGCCTTTTCCAGCTTCTATGGGATGCCTACATCCCTTGGTTCAGGGTCCCTTCCTCCCATCATTCTAAATGTATGTCCCATCATCACATCTCCTCCTACTTACTCTGACCTCCTCCCTCTTACAAAGACTCGTGATTGCATTGAGATTCCCAGATAATCCAGGCTCATCTATTCCCATCTCAAATTCTTGGTTAACCTCAACTGCAATGTCTTTTGTCACATCAGAGACATATTCACAGGTGTCAGGAATGAAGGTGTGAACCTTTTGGGGCCATCATTCAGTCTCCCACATTTACTTTACTCCCCTAGATCCACATCCTTCTTCTGTAAGATGAGGAAGTAGAACAAGAAGATCTCTAAGACCCTTGCAGACTTCCTCCCAAGGTGGCTTGTGTTCGCAATTTCTTGGCTTCTCATAAGCATGGCGTCTGCCAGTCATGCCTCCCTAGTTTGTAACATGAATGAGGTCACAGCATTGTTCGGTTGCAGTCTTTTTCCTTGTATGATTTTTGTACCTTCTAAGAGCATCTCCATGGCAATGCTCTTACTCCTCAGTATTATTTTCCAACTCTAGAAAACTTTCAAAATGGATACATTTTGCTCAAATAGACACATTCCTTGTTTGGGAATTTCTCAGCTTTTCTGTATGCATTGGATGAAGTGTAGATGTACTCATTCATTCATTCCATAAGTGTTTTCCAAGGGTATGTTAGTGCCCCAAGCACCATGCTGGGGATTGATTGCAGAGACATCCACAGCTCAACACAGGGAAGTAGGAAACCCCTGGATGGGGATTCAGAACACTCATGTATCCTTCATGAACCTGGCAGGAACTAGTTCAAAAGAAGAGACTCTAGAGAAAGGATTCTTTACAGAGGAGTGGGCAGGGCTAGGGGACAACACAAGAGACTGTGAATAATCTAGAGACTTGCCACAGTGAGCAGTGTTACCGTCCCTATGACCAAAGGGACAAGAGAAGATAGGTGAGAGCTGAGAGCCTTGTGGAGGCCAAAGAAACTCCACCTTGGATGCTAATCCACCATGTTGACTTCTGATTTACCCCAGGTCCAGGAAGGCCTCTAAGAGTTCCAGTTCATCTATTGTTCCTTGTGTAAGAGCATGTACTTACCATAAATCCTGCCTTTAAGCAATTGTCCCACACATTCCTTCTGAAGCATATATACCCTTTCCCCATAACATATAAGACATAAGACATGAGTCTGAGAGGTAATGGCATGGGGTTCTATCATCTTGTCTCACCACCACTGGAGACACAGACATGGCTTCTATTCAGAAATCCCTTATTATGCAAATCTCTGTCTCTTTCTGAGAAACTAGATGTGTTATCCTCTTTCTTTGGCCCCTCAGCTGCTTTGGACTTAGGAGGTAGGTTTGCATAGGTTTGGTCCACCATGGAACAAACCTAAAAGAGACAGTTACCATCATGAAGGATCAGAGTTAACATCAGAAACCAGATATGAAAACAGGGTGGGTGAGTATAAATACCCTGGCCTCCTCTCTACTTGCCCTCCCACCTATGCCAGTGCCTCTTATTAGTCAAACCCAATGAAAGTCAACCAGAAAGGGAACCTGGGAGATGTGGCTTTAGAGGTTACTCTTTGGGAGGCATGGAGAGGGCAGGGAAGGACAGGGAATGGATCCTGCAGAGGTGTGCAAGAACCAAGAATAACCAGCTCTTCTGCTGTCTGGTCCAGCTCTGTCACCAAATAGCTCTGCTTCATTGGGCAAGTCATTTACTCTTTTTAGGCTTTTCTTTTCTTTGCCCAAAAATGAGCTGTAGAATGAAAATCTACTAGTTAAAGGATGATCTCTACCATCTATTTCACCTTAATAATCTATGGTTTCATATACAGTCATAAAAAAGAAATATGTAGATACAGAATATAAAATATATCCAACACACCACTGAGCCATATGTTTGTTTTTTGAAAATATATGGAAATACTGTGAAGACGTGGCTTTCCAGGCATCCTCATATATAAATATATCAACTAGGTTTCCCTTGGTACACATAATTTAAAGCTGACTTCCACAGAGGAAGAGGAAACTCAGCAAACCACTGTGTTTTCTAACATTTGGTTGGGCCAGATTTCTTTGGAGGTAAAAGGAACGACATTCAAACTTCCTTGGGATTTTATGCTTTACATGAACAGCTGTCGTAAAAAAAAAAAAAAAAAAAAAAATGAAGCCCGTGAAGCAAACCTCATGCTAACGTGACAGTCTTCTCTCCTGACAAGCTGTAAATTTACTGGCAGGGAAGACAGACAATGACAAAAGTCCACTGGAGGAAGAGTTTTTGCAACATGAGGGCTGCATCAGCAGTAGCATGTGCTTCCCAGGGGAAAGGAGATGAAATGAAGCATCTCTGTGCATGTCCCAGATAGGGCATCGGCATCTGACAGTCGCTAACACAATGCCATTTCCATCTGTGTGATAGTCTAATAATACCTTTGAACAGAAACAGACAGCCATCGGCAACAAGTAAAAATATTGCGATGAATTCAAGAGCATAGTGGAAGCTGGCTTTCCGTTGCTGGGTGACATTCTCAGTTGTTAACCCTGTGGATCTGGGGCTCGGGGCTGCTCCCTCGCCAGAGTTGCCCTGTTAACTTGCACTATGTGGGCATTTTCTTCCCCACCATTGTGACCAGGGTGTGTTTGCCCCTTCCCCAGGCTAACATGTGCTGTCTGCTGTGATCAAAATAGAGATATTGAGCCCTCAGAGCCAGGACCATTTTCTTACTCCAGGTGTAAGCACTTGAGTGTGTCTCTAAGAAAATAAAGTCCTCCCTCTATGTGAGTTCAAGTTCTCAGCAGAACAGGAATCTACTTCAGAAAGAGAAACTAAGTTCCCCAGACAAGCTTATGCCTGGAGAAAATGAATTTTTAAATATTTGAAAAGCAATATTGTAGTTGAACGATCTACAATGGTCAGTTGTGACCATTGCAATCAGAGAAGGTAACAGACTCGGAGACAAGATCAACCTAAAAGGGGAAGAATGAGATTTTCAAGGTGTCTGGTATGGGTGGGCCACCAAAGGCTCTTCTCATTGTAGAGAACGTGACACTCATCATGGGCACCACGGTCAGGTTTTGAGATAGAGTTCCCAGAGGGAAATAGGAATAACTACTTGAAAGGGGTTGGTTGTTAGTTCAAGAATGAATACATGCATGGGTGTACAGGTCACAGCATATCCCCTGGGAAATGATGGGAGTTCCCAGGAAAAGGAAAATTGAGGTCCTGAGGAAGGAAGAATTTTATCTTCATTTTATATCTCTTACTTCTGTCTAAAATTTTGACGTGTTTTTCCATTTAAAAAACACTCTTCTAAGACATTCAACCATTCTACACATGCTAGTTTTTCGGTGAGAAGGTATTCACCACAGAATAGTTTTCAGAGAACCTGCAATATATCTGTTCATATCACACAATCCTGGTAAAGGTAAGATGAATGAATTTACCTAGAATTTATAGAATCAAAATAAATAAAATCAAAAACCAATAAAACATTAGAAGAAAGGCCTCTCTCCATGCATTGCTTGTAGTGACTTTAATGACATCCAGATTAGAAGGTCCTGTAATCAGTTATCTAGGTAGAAGAATGGGCTTTTGCTTGCAGGAAAGGACATTATTATGGTCAGTGTGGCCTCTGCCAACTCTTCCTATTTACATGATATTTCTGTGGGTAGGTCTTTTTTGGTTTCAAAGCCTTCCATCAGCCCCTGACATTCTTCCAAAGTGTGGAAAAAGAGAGCAGAAGTGAACTCTGGGAATCTGAACTGACTTTGGATTTGGAATTGTCAGGCATTCTCTCCTCTACCATATGAGTCAGGGATGCTCCCCAGAATTCCATAAGCCATGACTTCCATAAGCCATGACTTTGGAAATACTCCACCTTGACTATTTGAACTTAGGATCCCAGCTCGTAGTGACCTGTGCTCTGAGGTTCCTCTTGTCCTTTAGTTTCAGGTTCAATGTTTTCTTTATGTTTCTTTCTCATTCCAACATCCTAACTCCATGCCCTTTTCCAAGCTCACACACTGCAGCTCATAACCTAACTCTGGAATTTGATCATGTCTTCTCCTCAGTTTCAGATACTACAACTTCTTGGAGCAAAAGTTCTAAGTCACCTGTCTTCCCCCAGGGGCAGCTCATCTGGCCAAGAAAATTTACTGGAGGCCAGGTGTGGTGACTCACGCCTATAATTCCAGCACTTTGGGAGGCTGAGGTGAGATGATTACTTGAGCCCAAGAGTTTGAGATCAGCCTGGGCAACATAGGGAGACCTTATTTCTACAAAAAAAAAATCAAAGAATAAGCCAGGAATAGCAGCACGTGCCTGTAGTCCCAGCTACTCAGGAGGCTGAGGCAGGAGGACCACCTGAACCCAGGAGTTTGAGGCTATAGTGAGCCATGATTATGCCACTGCACTCCAACTTCGATGACAGAGTGAAACCCCAACTCAAAAAAAAAAAAAAAAAAAATGAAAATTCAATGGGCATAAATTAGAACTAAGTAAACTGAATAAAGAAAAAAATTGACCAAAAAATGCTACCAAACCAATCTTTGTAGTGATGAAAATTACTAACACTCAAAATATTGTCAACTTTCATTATCAACAAAACTATTGACTCAATTAATTGACCAATTTGCTTTCTACCAAGCGGCTTTCAGGCTATATCATTTGCAACCCTGTCCCTTAGTCAAATCTTCACATGACTTTGTCATGTCACACTTCTACCCAGAACACTGCCTCCCAGACCTCTCTGACTTTCCACTCCCACATCTTCCTCATCACAAAGCACTAATCTATACCTACCCAGTCTCAAGCTGAGTAAGACACCTAAATGCACTCCTTGCTGTAGACTATGTCTCTTGCACTACTCTGAGGGCCCCAGATTAAAAACTCTGCTCAGATCATCACAAAGCATCCCACAATTAACGCCTATCCTACCACCCTGCTGTTAATGAATTATTTGACTTGTCTCATTTTGGGACTTTAACTTAACTCCCTCCTCTCTAGCTCTACAATTCTGAAGATAACCACCAAGGTACCACAAAACACCCTCAGGATATACCCTCATGTGCAGGGGAGCACAAACACCATCCATCATCCTACAAAACCTTTCCCAATCAGGTGCCAGAATCAAGACTTTCTGAAATTACATTGAGGAGAATCTGTAGGTCGTCACCATCTCATAGAGTTTTCTCCCTCTCTGATCTGTGATTTTTGTTTATATTTGGAATCTCTTTACATGAATTGAAGGCTAGAAAGTAAAAGTCATACAGAAAGAGAGATAGAAAACTAAGTCACTTTGTCATAGAATTTCACACACATAAATAACCTGAAACTTCGTCGTCCAAATGCTGCCAGATATCCAAATTATCTTTACATCCTTGAGACCTGTGAAGACAGGAGTTTATTTTTCCATTTGAACACTTCCTACATTTTGATTCTTCATGTCTTACTTAATCTTCTCTTTTTCACCTCAAAATATCTTGATTTTCTGTTACAAGTGTTTTCTTCCTCCTTTTAGTAGACATTGTTTGTTTGTTTTTTGTAATTAACTACAGGCCCCTTTACACTTTAAGTCTTTATTTCTACATGTAAGGCGGTGGACTACTAGAGATTATTTTACTTGTTAGCTACATAAACCTACTAGCTTAACAAAAGGGAGACTGTTTAGGAAGAGAACTGTGAGAGTTCATGTAGCAGGAGGAGAGGCTGATGAGCCTGAACTTGGGAAAGTCTGTGCACCTGAGACCACCAGAACCAGGACCTCTCTCTCTCTCTCTCTCTCTCTCTCTCTCTCTCTCTCTCTTCTCTCATTCAGCCTCATCTCTGCTTTCCAGCCTCATTCCTTCTCAGTCAGGGCTGGCTTTCCCCATAAAAATATGATAGCTAGGAACCTACCTAGTGTAACTTCTTGGGTCTCCCACCATCAGAAACAGACCCCACCTTTCAGGTGCAGTGTGAAAAGTCCTAGGGAGGTCTACTGAGTGGCCTGGGTTGGATCAGGTTCTCAAACCAGATCTGCCAAACTCAGCCTGAGTTGATATATATTAGCTTTTGATCCTGACTCCTCTACCAGTGGGGACTCAAGTTCAGCTGCAGCCTGGAAGGGAAGTGCTATCCTCAGGAAACAAATTGACAGTCAAAACAATAGATCTTCACTACATAAGTGCATGTTTTATATATTAATAATAATAACAAGAATAGGGCCAACTGTGCTGGCTCATACCTATAATCCTAGCACTTTGGCAGGTCAAGGTGGGAGGATTGCTTGAGCCCAGGAGTCTGAGACCAGCCTAGGCAACACAGCGAGACCTCATCTCTACCAAAAAAATTAAAAAATTATTTGGATGTGGTGGTGCCTGGTTGTGGTCCCATCTACTCAGGAGGGTGAGACAGGAAGATGGCCTGAGCCCAGGAGTTCGAGGTAGGCCATGATCATGTCACTACACTCCAGTCTGGGTGACAGAGTGAGACTCCTAATCAAATAGTAATAATAATAATAACAACAATAATAATAACAAGAATAACTATGACTATAACAGGAAATATTGACTGGCTGAGTTAGGCCAGATTCCTGTAGACAATAGTGTCTTCTATTTGTATTGTTTGCATCTTGAATTACACTTATATAAGATGATAGGCAGAATAATAGTCTCCAAAGATGTCCACATCCTAATTAATCTCCAGGACTTGGGAACAGATTAAGTTCATGGCAAGGGGAAATTGGGGTTGCTTATCAGCTGAACTTAAAATAGAGAGATTATCATAGTTTACCTAACATCAGACCTTGAATGGGTCTAATGTAATCACCAGGGTCCCTTAATGTGAAAGAAAGAGGTAAGAGAATCAGGATCAAAATGATGTGCTGTGAGAAAGATACCACCGAATATTGCTGGCCTTGAAAGTGAAAAAAAACTACCACTAGGGATGCAGGTGGCCACTAGGAGCCAGAAAAAAAAAAAAGGGCAAAACAACAGATTATTTCCTAGATCCTTTAGAAGGAAAGCAGCCCTGATCTGAGCCAGTGAGACCCATTTTGGAATCTTGCTGTATAAATTTTAAACTCTAAATCTGTAAGCTCTTATGTTTGTATTGTTTTAAGCCTCTGAGATTGTGATAATTTGTTATAGCAGCAAAAGGAAACTAATACAAGCCATTCCACAATGTATACCTATTTCAAAAAAATATGTTGTTTACCATAAATATATGCCATTTTTATTTGTCAATTAAAAATATACAAAGAGAAACAAATATACATCATAATAGGGTTATAAAGGGAAGATTTTGATTTGAAAAGAAGGGATATTGTAGCAGATAAATGAGGAGGAGAAACAGTTCCTTTCCTCTGCAGCCCCTGCCGCTTGAACTAGCTTTGAGATTCTGTGTTTAGAAGGTTTGGATTAAGAGGAGATGGAACTGCTTTCATGAAAGAATCCTGTGAATCTCTGGGCAGAGCAGAGCTCTGAACTGTGGAAAGGCCCTTCTCCCCACCTCGGTTCTGAACCTAGCTCCACTCCTGACATACCAAGAACCACCAACTTTGAAGATATCTGGAGGCAATATCCTTGGCCTATGAATGTGTCCTACATAATGAAAACTACCAGTCAATAGCTGGGGGACACAGCAGAAGGAAAAAAAGAAAAATAAGGTGGATACATGTACACAATATATTGCAAGCTTTTCAGGAAGTTCCCAGGAGTCTTTCCATGAAGCCAGTCCAAGACCCCAGATTAAGTACCAGTAGGACTCTCTTTCCTTATATTTATCCAATAAAATTACTCAGCTCCATAGAACACACATACCAGCCATAAAGGAAAAGCTGTGGGCATGCTACAATGATCACAGCACTCACTTTGAATTTCTTTGCTTATTATGACCTTGATCTCAGGCTGAGCTCCTGTATTCTTGATATTTTAATACCGTTTTGCAATACTTATGCACGGAGTTTTAAAACACCTGACCACCCTATTATTTGAATCTTAGATTTCTCTAGTGTTGCCCTTAGTGAGAATCTTCATGCCAATACAATTCCCTGTCCTCAGACTCTTAATTGGTGGCCCAGTCAGGCAAGCCCAACCATCAGAGAAAAAGGGGATTTGGAGTAATGAGCAGGCTTTGACCCAGATATTTTCCACTAACTCAATTCTTGAAGCTATTAGAAGCAAAGGGAAAAAAATTCCCCAAATTTAAACAGTCCACAACTTTCTCCTTCTCCAGCAATGACTGAAATTATTAAAACATCTCATTTTAATTCTGTTCATTTATCAGTATTCATTAACTCTCATGTACCTTTTCCAACCCTGTTATGCAGATATAGATTAAAATACATCTCTATAATTTACAACAGCTAATCCTTTCCTTAACCCAGTGCTCTAAGGCTAAACCTGGCTTGGTGATGTCAGAGCCGATTAATGACAAAGAGCTAATGCTTGCTGAGTATGAATATTTCAGTTCATTTCAGCAATTGCTCTCCTTGGTCATTTTTACTGGAAGCCATCCCCCCATGATTCGCCATTTCTCTCAAAGGAGGACTAGCACAGTGAAAACACCATCATCTTTGGTGCCAGACAGACTTGGGTTTGAATCCCAAGTCTGCAGTTAGTAGTTGCAGGGTTTGAGCAAACAAATTATTGTTTCTGAGCTTCCTTATCTGTCAATGGGAATATGATTATTTACCTTCCAGGATCATAGAGAGACCCAGAAATACATGAATATCTGCATCATGCCAAGCTTTGCACCTCAGGTATTTCTGCATGATATCTGGTCTATTTCCCACCTCCATTGGCCCCAACTCCTCCTCTCGCTGGCTTTCCAAAGGCCAAAGTAGACTCCTGGTATGGTAACCCTGAACTTTGCCTGGATCACCTTCAATCAGAAGGAAAGAATGGAGCTAGACATTTTCTTCCAACCATCGATCACTGCCCAGTAGATTCTATTAGAAACTTGATGTTCCTTAGCAACACCCTAGCAACAGAAACTTACCTGAAATTTTATAAGGCTTTCCAGAAATTGTTTTCTAAAAGGACATTTATTCCGTCCCAACACTTCTACCCTCAAGGAAATAATTTCTCTTTATTACTTTTTCTTATCACAAAAGTAATACAAACTTGCTTTAGAAAATTCAAGCAATACACAGATAAAGAAAGTAAAACTTCCTGACTTGCACTGTTCTCTCCCCACCCATGTACCCCACCCCACTCCAGGAAAATCTCCTAACAGATTCTATTAAACAAGGTTATGGAGGGTGTATTGTTTGTTTTTGTTTGTTTGTTTTTAATAGAGTTTAAGTTACTTTCATGGGCAATATGTAACAAAACATTTTTTAGGGTCAAAAATAGAAAACAACTTCCCTTTCTTTTTAAGGAAGTTACTACCAGAATGCCTGAATTCTCAGTTGTTTTGTTATCATTGCTGTTTTCCTTTCTTTCCTAGACAATAATTATTTCCTTTATCCTGAATTTCAATTATCTATCCATCAGAAATTGTTTTTCATGAGAATAGATCTGAATGAGACCCACAAAAGTACAGAATATATTGAAAATAAGTTTACCCAAACCAATAGACTGTGTTTGAGTGTGTAATATAAAGACCAAAATGAATTAACACAAAAGTCAAGATGACATGGTCACTCAGCAACTTAACTTGCCAGCAAGATGAGCTGGAATTTTCTGTACCTGAATATAAGAAAGCTGCTTTTCAACCCTGCTGAGAGTTTAAATAGATGCAATTAAAACTGAAAGGAAAAATAGGTTCTCTCACTCTCACGTACATCATAAAACAGTCCAGAGTTGTCCTCTTTCTAAGTGCAGGAAGACTGAATCAGTAGAGTCATATCAACCAGCAGTACTAAGGAAATTCACATAATACATTGGGTTCTGACCTGTGACTTTAGAAAAGTTGAGCATCTTAATCCCATTCTTCATTTCTAAAATAAGTGTTAAAGGTCATTTAATCTATATAGATATAGAGAAGCTTGAAATCATCCTTAAATTATCATAGAAAGGAAAAAAACTTGCATTTTTATTCAATAGTCATTCACTCATTCAACAAATATTATTAAGAATAGGCCAGGAATGATAGCTCATGCCTGTAATCCTAGCACTTTGGGAGGCTGAGACAATTGCTAGGGAATTGCTTGAGCCCAGGAACTTGAGACCAGCTTGGGCAACATAGTGAGACCTCGTCTCTAAAAAAAAAATAATAAATAAATAAACAAATTAACCAGACGTGATGGTGAGCACCTATAGTCCCAGTTACTTGGGATGCTAAGGTGGAAGGATTGCCTGAGCCCAGGAGGTCGAGGCTGGGATGAGCCGTCATGATCATTCCACTGCATGCCAACCTGGGCAACAGAGTGAGACCCTAACTCAAAAAAAAAAGAAGAAATTAGTGATCAGACACTTTGCTAGGCTTTGTAGATTCCAAGATTAATAAGAAAAGACAAGTAGACAATACCACAGTTGCCACAAAATGTATGCTGCAGTCATTGAGAGTATTGGGTTTGCAAAAGCAGTGAGTATATACTAAAAAGGAATATATAATAAAAGAATATACAAACCTCCACAAATATATCAAAGCACATTTTCTTATTAGTAACAGTGCAAGTTCCTCTTCTAATTATCTGCCTAGCAACTTTTCATTTTAAAAAGATAGGAGGGACTTGATTTATATATTAGTTTTATTGGGCAGCTGTAACAAATTGTCATAAACCTAGTGACTTAAAACAGCAGTAATTTATTCTCTCATAGGATAGAAGTCTGGAATCAAGGTGTCTGCGGGACCATTTCCTCTCTAAAAGCTCTTGAGAAGGATTCTTCCTTGCCTCCTCTAGCTTCTAGTTGCCAGCAATCCTTGGCATTCCCTGCTTTATAGGAATACCATTCCAATATCTATCTCAATCTTCACGTGGCTTTCTCTCCTATTTGTCTGTCTCTGTGTCCAAATTTTCCTCTTCTGAAATGGATAATCATACTGGATTTAATACAGTATGACATCATCTGAGTTTGAAAACATCTGCAAAGACCTTATTTCCAAATAGAGTCACCTTCACAAGTTCCAGTGGATGTGAATTTGGGGTTTACACTATTCAACCTAGTATAACTTGTGACGGTGTAGAAGAGAGTGTTAGTTTGTTTGTTTGTTTGTTTTCATTTTAATTTTAAAGATGTGGGGTACAATTCAGGGTTAGGTATACAAATGGTCGTTGTACAGGTAAAGTTTGTGTTTCACTTTGGTTCCCACATCACCTGGTTTGAGATCAGGTATCCTTATTGATGAAGTGTGGCCCCTCCCACTCCCTCTCCTGTCAGTTTCCCACTACTACCAATCCCTTTCTTATAGTATTATAATTATTCAGGGTCCACTTATAAGTGACAACATGTGGTACTCAGTTCTTTGTTTCTGTGATAGATCACTGAGCATTACATACTTAAAATCCATCCAGGTTGCTGCGAAGTTCATAATTCTGTCCTTCTTTACGGCTGCATAATATTCCATCATGTATATGCTCCACATTTTTTTAATCCAGTCTACTTTTGATGGGCAGCTTGGTTGGCTCCATGTTTTTGCTGTTGTGAATAGTGTTGCAATAAACATGCATGCACAGGTATATTTTTGTAGAATGATTTGAGTTCCTCTAGGTATGTTCCCAGAAGGGGATTACTGGGTCATATAGGAGGTCAATTTTTAAATCTTTTAGGAATGTCACACTGTTTTCCACAGAGGTTATACTAGATTACACTCCCACAAACAGCACAGAAGTGTTTTCTTTTCCCCACATCCTCTCCAGCATTTGTTGTTTTTTAGTTATTGATGATGGTCATCCTGACTGGAGTTAGGTGGTATCTTAGCGTGGTTTTAATTTGCATTTCTTTGATGACTAATGAGGCTGAGCAATTTTTCATGTATCTGTTGGTTGCTCATATGTCTTCTTTGGAGAAGTGTCTATTCATATCTTTTGCCCTCTTTGTAATGCCCTCTTTGTTTTTGTTGTTGTTGTTGTTGTTGTTGTTTCTTTTGGGCATGTTAAGTCCCTTGTAGATCCTAGATGTTAGGCCTTTGTCAGATATACAGTTAGTAAATATTTTTTCCTAGTCTGTGAGCTGTCTCCCCACTTTCTTGATGGTTTCTTTGGCTTTGCAGGAGCTTTTCAGTTTGATGAGGTTCCACTAGTCTATCTTATCTCTTATGGCATGGGCACTTGGGGTTTGGATCAGGAACTAGTTGCCAGTTCCAATTTCCATAAGGATGTCTCCTGCATTTTCTAAGGTTCTTATAGTTTGAGGTTTTACATTTAGGTCTTTGATCAATTTAGAGTTGATTTGTGTGTATGGTGATAGGTAGAAGTCTTGTTTTAATTTTCTGCATGTTGTCAGCAAGTTTTCCCAGCACAATTTACTGAATAATTTCTCTCCCTGATGGTTGTTAGTGGAGGCTATGTTGAAGATGAGTTGGTTGAGAAATTGAGGTTTTGCTTCTGGAATCTCTGTCCTGTTCCAGAGAGTATTAATTTTAAGCTGCCATCTAAACTTTCAATTCAAGTAACCTTGAGACCCACTTTTTGTTAGTTAATTGTTTAACTTGGAATATCTCACACGCATTAATTCTTCTGGGATAAAGAGCAACCACAGTCAGTTTAATGCCAACGAATTCTCAGAAGGAACCTACACTCTGAAAATAGGATTTTAGAAGAGACTCTGATATTTAGCTTTGTTTCAGTCATAGGGTCATCAACCATCCCCATTTGCCTGAAGCTTTCCAATTTTAGTTCTGAAAGTCCCATGACCTAAGAACCCCTCAATTCCAGGCAAACTGGGACCACTGCTCTCCTCACCAAGCCTGTGGAAAAGTAACACATCTTTGAGAAAATCAAGACATTAAATTACCACAACATGAGCAACAGATTCTATAAATCTGTTCTTATAAAGAAGACTTATATTCAAGTAATTGATTAAAAGGTGAGTTGAGATCTTGGCATGAGTATCAACACATAATGGGTTGCATTAACTGGATGTGTGGATACATGTAATAGCATCATATGACTGCAATATGACCAACTCTCCAGGAAACCAAAGACCTGGAGTCCTGTCTATATAGTAACACCCATCCTATATAAGACCTGGAGTGTTACCATACCTGAGTTTAATTTCCTTTGAATCTTAAGGACCATCAAACTTTGAAGTTCTCAGTGCAAACACCCTTTGGAGGAGAAAGCCCTGGAATTATGAACTATAGCCTTAGGAAGGATTGCCCAGGGCTCAATGTCACAAAAGGCCCTGAGGGAACACAGCAGAAGGATAAAGGGTGTGGGACAAAATGTCTAGACAAGCGTTGTAGTACAGATTCTAATATATAAAACATATAAAAACAGAACTGCTCTTATGGAAGCAAGTGGAAGAGTTTGTAAATCCCTGGTATGGAAGAGAATAAATAAAATTTTAATCTCATATCCTGGCTCTGGCATTCATATCTTAGGGCAGGTCAGTCACTGTGACTCCCAAACTCATAGGGTTTATATGAAGTATGTGAAGAGCTTTGAATCTTAAAAGCACAATTTAAATATAATGTGCTCTTATGAGAAAGAAATAGAAAGAACTTTATTTACTTGACTTTCTGCCTGTATTGCAGTCAGAATGGGATATCAGTTTTGTGATTTAAGAAATTCAATTCCTCTGCTTCCAACCTATATTACAGTTCAGAAATTGTAGATTCCTTCCCAGATGGAAATAATCCTCATAATACCTACATCATGTTTAAGGCTTTATTCACATGGGCTTTGTATTAAAAAAAAAGAAAAGAAAGAAAGAAAGAAATACCCCATATAGACTTATTATAAAAATTTCAAGTAGGACAGAATACAGATAAACACTGACAAAAAAAGAAATATTTTCCAGTTCTCATCCCTTACCCACCCCAAAATTATGTTATGACTTTTAAAAACTAGATGTTGACTGCCAACTCTAAAAATGCTTGAGGTCACATATAGACTTTCTTATTTGAGGAGCCGTGGGCTACTGTAGGGCAATTCTCTGCCCTCACATTTGAGGGGCTGCAGTTTGGACATGAAACGCACACAACCTCTCTGTTTCTGTTTTTGCAAGGCATGACAGCGTGAGTTGGAGAAACTCCAGACCAGGCTCTAGGGCGGATGTGAGGATTCAAGAGATGAGTCACAGGACAAGCTGGTGACTGTGAGAGCAGAACTGAGGAAGCTGGTTAGTCCTTCTCTAGTCTCTGAACAAGCATATGTGTTTGTGCTGAAATTGTGTGGAAACCAACATTTGACTTTCTAAACATGCAGCAGCGATCATTCCAAGAAGGAATATCTTGGTCAAAAGACCTAAAACCTTCCACAGATATTTTATCCCCACTTCTGGAAGGAAAAATTATTCTAAGATCACTACAGATATGATTCTGGGTAACCACTCTCCTAACTGGAACTGCTAATACCACCCAAGAGTAGTAATTTTCAAACACTACTTTGTGCTGTATTTCTCCTCCCCTTCCTTCATCTCTCTTTCTCTTCCTTCTTTCCTTACCTCTTCCTTCCTCCCTCCCTTCTTTCCTTCCTTCCATCCATCTTTTCTTCCTTCCTTCCCTCCTCTCTCTCTCTTTCTTTTCCTTCTTCCTTTCCTTTTGAATCAGAAGAATATTTCCTTTAAATGAAATCTTATGTAGGAACCCCTTATCCCTTCTTTCTTTCCCAACCCCTTTCTAGGAAGACCACTTTCATAAGAACAGAAACCTTATCCTAACTCGCTGAATTGAAGTTATGCTCTGAGAGCTGATCATTTTTAGTAAGAAAAACAATTGTTTGCCTCGGAAAGATTTTGTTCTGTAGCATCTGAAGGACCTAAAATTTCTTCCAGGGACCCATGAAGATGGAAGAACCAAACACTGCTGCAATGAGGGCAGAGGGGAAGAAAAAAGAAACCATGGCGATAAGACAGAAACTGGAAGGGACATCAGAGGTTCATAGGAGCCTGTCTCTGAATTGACAGGTCCTGACTCCCTGGGAGAAGCTGTGTTTCCACTCAGCCCTCCAGAAAGAGAACTTGCTGTGATCAGCTTGCAGCCAGATTTTATCTGGTTATGGACTAAGCTTACATGCTTTTCCAGATTTAGGTCATAACCAAGCATTTACAGGTGAAAACTCAATTGCTTTGGTTGACACCAGGAGAGCACAATTTTCAAACTGCTAAGCTAGGACCTTCAGACTCTAAATCACTGCACAGCTCCCCTGTGCCAGAGGCCAGAAAACAGTGAGAATTAGGGCTATCATTGAATAGATCAACCAAAGTCATTTATGGGCTCCAAGGAAGGAAGGGAGTCTACGAGACCAGATGGCTTTGGGGAGCAGGATCGTGAAAAGAAATCCCATGAGACTCAAGACCAGAACACCTTGTCACACATCTCTTCCCCAGATCACACCCTGTGAGCACAAGGAGGTGACTGAAAGGTCCCCTCCTGGTCTCCCAGCCAGGAAAAAGAAGTTGCAGGAGGCACAGGTCATACAGTCCTTGAAGGAATATAAAACTCTTTTGGCATGTAGTCAGTGCTCTGAAAACACACTTCAGGTGTTGAACTTGAACTCTGAGTAAAAGAAATAGTTCTTCTTTAGTTTGAGAATGTTGCCCAGGGCCAAGAGTTGAGACTATCATTTCAGAATAAAAGTTTCAATGATACACTTAGGAATTCACCCTACTTACTTCTGATACACTTATCTTAAAAAGGAAAGAAAACAAAAAAGGAAACAACCTGATTTAAAAATGGGCCAAGCACTTGAATAGACATGTCTCCAAAGAAGACAACCAAATGGCCAACAAGCACATGAAAAGACGCTCAACATCACTAATCATTAGGGAAATGCAAACCCAGACTATGATGAGTTACCTCCTCACACCCATTAGGATGGCTAATATAAAAAAAAAAAAAGTTGGCAAAAATTTAGAGAAATCAAAAACTTTGTGCACTGTTGGAAATATAAAATTATGCAGCCCCTATGGAAAACAATATGGAGGTTACCCTAAAAACTAACATAGAATTACTATGTGAGGGGGGACCCCAAAGAAAAACAGAACTATTTTTTGGAGGGCAGGCCTCTTGTAGTACATGCTTCCCCACTAGGTAGGTGTTCTAAGAATCCATCAGCATTAGTGAACCCACTAACATTGTTGTGAGAGATTTTGCTCGGCTTCAGTTAATTTTTTTTTTTTAGAGATTCTTTTTATGTGTTTGCCCATTTCATGATGGATGGTTTGCACAACCTACCTACACCATCCTGTGTGTTCAGCAGTTTTTGACCAAAAATTACATGACCCCTATGCCCCCCTCCCTATTCAACTGATCTTGCCCCAAGTTACCTTTTTGTTTGTTTTCCCAGTTGAAAAGAGTCGTCAAAGGGAAACATTTCACTAACCGCAGAAGAGGTGAAACAAAAAAATGACAGGAACACTAAAAGGCACCAAAACTGATGAGTTCAAAAACTGTTTTGAGCAGTGGAAAAAGCATCTCAGTAGATGAATGAAGTTTAAACATGTAAGAATAAATAATTTTTTATAAATAAAATCCCAGTGTTTGAGGTCCCCCCTTTGTATGATCTAGCAATTCCACTTCTGGGTAAATACTCAAAATAATAGAAAGCAGGGATTCAAAGAGGTATTTGTACAACCATGTTCATAGCAGCATTCTTCAGTCACCAAAGCGTGGAAACCACCCTGTGTCACCAGAGGATGAATGTATTCAGTAAAATATAGTATATACACACAATGAATTCTTATTCAGCCTTAAAAAGGAAGAAATTCTGACACATGCTACAACATGGATGAACCTTGAGAACATTATGCTAAGTGAAATAAACCAGTTACATGATTCCACTTCTATGGGGTGCCTAGAGTTGTCAAATTCATAGAGACAGAAAGTAGATTGGTGGTTTCCAGGGACTGAGGGAGAGAGGGAAAGTTATTGTTTAATGGGTAAAGATTTTCAGTTTGGGAAGATGAAAAGCATTCTGGAGATTGGTTATACAACAATGTGAATGTACACAACACTACTGAATTGGGCACTTTAAAATGATCAAGATGATAAATTTAATGTCAGGTATATTTTACCGCAGTTAAAAATTATTTAAATAACCATTCAAAAAATGAGCCATGCAAAGTCCAATCATGAAATAAAGGTAAAGGCACAATGATTTACAACAAAAGGGAATACAAGTTACCAGCAGCTGGTCCTATTTCATAAAGAAGGAAATGTAGAAAGGTGAAAGACTCAATTGTGCCTGGTGAAGGAGAACAGAGGAAATAAATATTAACCAAAGCAAAAGAATGTGGAGAAAAACAGACCACACAGAATGTTTTTGTTAGCTTCTGAAAGGCCTAAACATGGCGTGCCAGCTGGTTATTCCTACAAACTATAAATTAATGCCCCATCATTACTGACTAGTCTGTGCTCTCATTGCCCCCTACACTGCTTCTTATTACCTATATCAAGGTAAATAAAATGGTTCTGTCCACTACACTACCATCCCCATAAAGGCAGAGTCCAAGTCTTTTCTCCTCACTTTGTTATCCACAGAGTACCTGATACACAATAGTCAACTCTGGCCAGGCTCAGTGGCTCAGCCTGTAATCCCAGCAATTTGGGAGGCTAAGGCAAGAGAATTGCATGATCCCGCAGGTTCGAGACAAGCCCTGGCAACTTTGCAAGACCTCGCCTCTACAATAAATTTAAAAAATTAGCCAGGCCTGGTAGCACACACCTATAGTTCCAGCTACTTGGAAGGCTGAGGCAAAAGGATCGTCGGAGCCCTGCAGGTCGACCCTAGGGTGGCCGTGAGTGTGCCACTGCACTCCAGCTTGGGAGACAGAGTGAGACACTAACTCAAAAAAATAGGCAATGCTATGAATATTGAGTGTTTGGATGAATGATTGATTGAAGGCATGTATGCAGAATAAATACATAAATATCCATCTTGAAAATTAATCATTGCATTGATATACTGTTCTTGAGAGTATAAATTGGTGTTGCGTTTTAGAAGTGCAATTTAGCCAGGCTCGGTGGCTCAGCCTGTAATCCCGCGCCTTTGGGAGGCTGAGGTGAGTGGATTGCCTGAGCCCTCGGGTTCGAGACCCACCTGGGCAGTGAGACCTCATCTCTACAATAAATCAAAAAATCAGCCGGGCGTGGTAGCGTATGCCTGTAGTTCCGGCTACTCGGAAGACGGAGGCGGAAGGATCGCCGGAGCCCGGCAGGTCGAGGCTGCGGTGGCCAGGAGCGGCCACTGAACTCCAGGCTGGGCAACAGAGTGAGACTCCAACTCAAAAAAAAAAAAAAAAAAGAAGTGCAATTTGGCAAAATCTAAAGCACACACCCTTTGACCCAGAAATTCTCCTTCCAGAAATGTGTCCTCTGGATAAGTCCCTACAAGTTCATAAAAATGTAAACATGGTCATTTATTGTGGCATTATTTGCATTTGAAAAACTCTGAAAGCCAAATAAATGTGTAATTAAATTATGGTATATTTATATGATGGAATACTATGCAGTTACTTTTTAAAATAGATCTTCACAGAAAGATATTCATAATCGCTCTCTCTCTCTTTCTGTGTGTGTGTGTGTGTGTGTGTGTGTGTGTGTGTGTGTGTGTATTTTTTTTAGTTGGAGTCTCATTTTGTCACCCAGACTGGAATACAGTGGTATGATTACATTTCACCATAGATTCGACCTCCTGGGCTCAGGTGATCCTTCCATCTCAGCCTTCCGAGTAGCTGGGACTATAGGCAGGAACCACCGCACTCAGCTAATTTTTTTTTGGTAAAGATCTCACTATGTTGCCTAGACTGGTCTCAAACTCCTGGGCTCAAGGATTCCTCTTGCCTCAGTCTCCCTAAGTGCTGGGATTAGAGGCTTGAACCACTGTGCCTGGCCTCATAGCTGATTTTTAAAGCTAAAAGGAAAATTATTGAATAATATATTTGGGGTAATCCTACACTGTGCTTGTTTTTCTAAGTGCTTATAATTGAAGAGAAGAACTGCAAGAAAATCTATCTCAAGAATGTGACTATGTTTAAGAGGAGGAAAGTAATTTCTAATTTCAGGTTACACCCTTCTACACTCTAAAATTTGTCTTTCATAAGCAGGTATTAATTTTATAATATAAAGGCTAGTAGGAAACAGGCCAGGAGCAGTAGCTCATGCCTGTAATCCCAGCAATTTGGGAGGCCAAGGCAGGAAGACTACTTGAGCTCAGGTGTTTAAGACCAGTCAGGGCAACGTAGCAAGACCTCATCTCTACAAAAAATGAAAAAATAAACTGGATGTGGAGATACGTGCCTATGGTTCCAGCTACTTGGAAGGCTAAGGTATAAGGATCAGCTGAGTCCAAGAAGTCGAGGCTATGGTGAGCCTTGATTGTGCCAATATACTCCAGCTTGGGCAACAGAGGGAGACCCTGACTCAAAAATAACAACAACAACAACAACAAAAACTACTGAGAAACAATTATCAAGCCTAGAACATTAAATTGTAGAAAATCTGTCTACTGAAAGTTAGGTATGCTGTACATTTTTTATATGTTCCAGGCTTTCCCAAAGGGATCTCTGTAAACAAGAAGTCCCTTTTGTGGCAACTGACTGTGTCTTTTGGCTTTTTGGATAACAGTTGAGGACTTTCAAAGCACCTGAATTAATCAGGATAGACTCAGTTATGCTACAATAACAAGTCCTCAATAAAGGTAGATTCCTCAAAATGCAGGTTAAGATCACTTACTTTTGTGACCTCCAAGGTTGTTATGGCAGAGGAGGGAAGAGAGCCAGAGAATCTGAGGATGTTCTTGAAGTCAGACTTGGAGGTGGCTCACATAATTTCTGCCTCATCCCATGAGCTGGAATCCAGCCAGAACCTAACTTCAAGGGAGACTGGGAAAGACAGGGACAAGAAGAACATTGGGCAATTACTAGTGGTAATTAGTACTAGTAAATAGCCAGGATACCCTCATGTGCATTAGGACTTGTGTATCTGTTACCATCCCTGTGAAGTAAAAAAGGGAAGGTGTTGTTATCTCCTTGAATAAGGCAAGGAGATGATGATTTAATCAGCCTTTAAAGAGGCCAAAGGACAAATCACTTGTGCCAAATGATTTGTGCCAGAGGTTTGAAGTCTGTGATCTTACTTAAGTCTCACAAGTAATTACTTTTCTTCTTATTCTACAGGTAAGGAAGCATGCTCAGAGAAGCAAGAAATCTCTTGAGATCAATGTCTGGAAAGGAGAGGGTGTTCACAAGGGCCCGAGTCTTTGGCCCCTGGACCTGGGCATTATCTGTCACCGCAGGTGGCCAGCCCCTGCCTTCCCCAGTCTCTTGCAACTACAATCTCAGCCCCATCCCATTCTGGCAGGGAGGAAGAATATTAGAACCCTGAACCCTGTTAATGGATAGGGACTTGTCAGGAGCCAGCCTCAGAGGCCTTCATGTTGACAGGGTCCAGAAGGCCAAAGACCCCAGGTTGCAGGGCAACTCTGGGCAGCTATTGGCCCTGCTTCTTCTATCTCCACTCTCGATCTCGCCACTGGAAACCTGGAAGTTGGAAGATGTAAAAAGTTCTATATGGGAGAAATAATTTTTACCAAATAGTAGTGTTTAGTAAAAGAAGAATTTGTTTTGTTAAAAGTACACTCTTCATTAGAGCACCCTTGGCTTTACTTCCCTTTGTTAAGGAGGCTTGTGATTCTGGTTAGAGATTGTGATTAAGATAAATTGAGCCTGGGGAGCCTTTTGTTTTACAAACATTGAAGCCCATTCTCCCTGTCAAGGGATAATTGACACAGATTGTAAATACCAGGTGTGACATTATGGAAAACTAGTGAGGTCAACTTGTGGTTAAAAAACCTTGAGAATACTGTTTTACCCCAGCTAGTTGCAAATTGCTGTGTGAAGGTCACAGATGTGACTTGTTAATTTATGTAACAATTATAGTGCTTAGAGTTTGGTAGTGATTTATAATGTAATAGTTATAGAAATAAGTAAGTTTTGTATTACTTATTATTATTATTATTTCTAATGATTGTCATTAAGAAATGATAATCATTAGAAAATGTTTAGGAGTTTATAAAATTTATAGTTAATGTTTAGAATGATAATTTTTTAAGATCAAAACTAGATGAACAAAGATACATTGCCTGTCCGGTCCATTAAATTGAAACTGATTGCCTTGAAAACAAAAAACATGTTTTCGTCTCAAGCCAAAATCTAGGGTATAAAAGGAGTTGTGAAAGACAATAAACTGGCATTTGTCCTGCTTGCAGCAGAGTCAGTGTCCAAGTTTTCTCTCCTGCGCCAACGCCATCCCTCCTTCAGGAAACCCTGACCCACTGGAGCTGGACTCCGGCAGGGACTGTCCCAAGATACCTCTCCCCTGCCCTCTTCACCTCTTGACTAAGTAGTCACTTATCTTGGTTTCCTGCTGTACCCTGAGCCCATCTCCGGATCCCACCCAGGAGCAGGGTCTAGAGACCTATAAAAACCTGCCATCCCATATCTCTCTTCATACTTCCCCCTGTAACTGTCATCTCTGAACACGCTGATAACCAGGCCCCTGGACTCCCTAGCCTAACAGTTCTCCCAATCTCTAACCCTGGGTACCAAAGTCCCATTTCCCTCAGACTCAGCCCCTCAGAAAAGCAGGAGTTATGATCTCTCCTGGGGATGATCTATATCCCATAACCATCTAAGCCTGGGGTCCAAATAAACCAACTCCAGAACCTATAGAAGCAGACAAACATTCCCCTTCTTCTCCTCCTGTCTTGTGACCAGACGTTCAACCTGACTCTTGATTCCAACATCATTCCACTGTGGGGAATACAGCCCAACTTTGGATGTTGTCTGGAGATTTGAGATCTTAATGCTCCTTCCTTATTCCCTTGGCCCTGCCTACCATATCCCATCACTAGCTAGCCCTGAACCTCCAGCAGGTCTCCACAGGACCTCAACTCCTCCAAGTGTTGCCTATAAAATAATCCATATTGCCACAAAGGGAATTATAAATAGCTAGGGAAAAAGCACCTTTTTCTTTTCTTTTTTTTTTTTTGTGTGTGTAGTTTTTTTTGTTCGTTTGTTTTTGAGTCAGAGTCTCACTCTGTCGCCCAGGCCCGAGTGCAGTGGCATACTCACAGTCACTGCAACCTTGACCTGCTGGGGCAATCCTTCTGCCTCAGCCTTCCAAGTAGCTGGAACCACAGGCATATGCCACCACGCCTGGCTAATTTTTTTATTTATTGTAGAGATGAGGTCTCGCCAAGTTGTCCAGGCTGGTCTCAAACCCCTGGACTCAGGCAGTCCTGTCACTTCAGCCTCCCAAAGTACTGGGATTACAGACTTGAGCCACCACGCCCAGCCCAAGTACCTTTTTTAAGGAAATAGAATGAAAAAAAGAGTTTAGGGAAGTCAAGTCAGAATAGCAAATGTTTTATTTACTATTAAAGAGCTAGAAAAGACTTTAGGGAAATTCCAGTGTGATTGAAGGGCACTAGTATCAAAGTTGCTGGGAGGAGCTCTGTCCCTATATAGAGGATCCTTTTGTCTACCCAGCAGTTCTTTCCTTTTGCTGAGACTAACCCTGCTTTGTCCATCTATGTGGCCACGAGGATCAAACAAGTTCATATATCATGATACTATTTACCCAATCCAAGCCAGACCAAAGAGCTCTTTGTGTATGGAGGAAGGCTCTGTTTGTGTGCTTTATTCCTGGCATTAAAGAGGATTTTATTTGTTTGTTTGTTTGTTTGCTTGTTTTTTAGAGACAGGCTCTCACTCTGTCACCCGGGTTGGAGTACATAGCTCACTGCAGCCTCGAACTCCTGGGAGACAGGGTGTTGCTATGTTGCCCAGACTGGTCTTGAACTCCTGGTCTAGAGTGATTCTCCCCCTCAGCCTTCCAAGGCATTGGGATTACAGGCATGAGCCATCATACCCAGCCTTATAGAGGATGTTTTTCAACTGAAAGTTAAGTCTACATATATATGTAACTTGGAGGTGAGACGGTTTTCATGTCTTAAATGGAGCCAACATGAACTTGGGAGCTGTTGGGGGCGTCATCTTGAAT
This sequence comes from Carlito syrichta, assembly GCF_000164805.1. Taxonomy (NCBI): domain Eukaryota; kingdom Metazoa; phylum Chordata; class Mammalia; order Primates; family Tarsiidae; genus Carlito; species Carlito syrichta. The sequence continues at coordinate 29,658 of NW_007233433.1, read as the reverse complement.
TATATTGCCTAGGGTGCAGAGATGGCCCTCCTACAACTTAGGAAAGGCTGTCACAGAGACCTGAGGATAGCAGAACCCAGAGTGCCTGGTAGTGGCCTTCCTGAGGGTCTCATTAAGCTCCAGGGCCTGCTTCCAACCCACTTTTTTTTTTTTTTTTTTTTTTTGAGTTGGAGTTTCACTCTGTCGCCCAGGCTGGAGTGAACTAGCACACTCACACCCCAGTGACCTGCTGGGCTTCAATGATCCTTCCTTCTCAATCTTTCAAGTAGCTGGAACTACAGGCACAGGACACTACGCCTGGCTAATTTTTTATTTATTACAGAGACGAGGTCTCGCCAAATTGCTGGGGCTGGTGGCGAACCTGCAGGCTCAAGCAATCCACTTGCCTTGGCCTCCCAAAGTGCTGGGATTACAGACTGAGGCCCCAAACCCGCCTCACTTTAAAGCTCAGTAACCTCCCAGGCCTTGGGTTCATAGCCTTTAAAATGAATTTGTCTTCTTGCTGAAGCAGTTCATATGACTTTCTGTGCTTTGCACCCAAAATTCCTAACTAATACAAGCTGTAGTTAAGGCAGACCAGCATTGATCAACTTATAATCAGAATTTCCCATCAATACTCTCAAGAAACATACAATGTATCTCAACTGTGAACAAAATAATTAGGCATTTAATCAACAAATATTTACCTTCCATGAAATTATTTATTTTTCTGACCAAGCTTTTCCAGAATTAGCAAACAAATTATTATTAAATTAAATCAATTTCACTCATTGCACACAAGGCAGAATATAGTAGCAGCACAAGTTGCTATTTTTGAGGTAATTGCCTTTGACTTTTTTGGTATTCTGAATTTCTAGCAGAACCTGCCAGTCTTTCTCAACCCTGGTTGGTAAAATCTCCAGTTTCCTGAATTTCAAACCTGGGTTTGGTTTTGTTTTGTTTTTACCATAATGGGAACATGCACACCTGATCACTTGCCCGAAATCTAACCAAAAGGAAACAAAATTAGATAAAAAGAAATTCAGTAAATTCCGCCTTGGCTTTTCCCCAGGAATGTGTGTTTATGGAAGGTGTTTGTGTGGATATATGCATATGCAGTTCTACTTCACATGCGTTCACCTCACCCCTGCTGTCTGCCAGGCCCTGGGCCAGCTGTTGTGTACTCAGAGATAAATGCAATAGTTTCTCAGCCTTCCATGTGCCTCACAGAGTCATTAGGAAGATGGACAGGTGGCCAAGGAACCATGGCATCATGTGACAGGCCCAAAAGAGCTCAGTCTTCGGGCACACAGTTAAGAGAGCAAGGCAGACTGGGGCCTGATGGTGGAAAAGTCTTCAAAAATGAACAGGATGAACAGAAGCATGTTGAAAAGGGACTTGAGAAATTGCTAGTGGATCAATTTCCTGAATGAACTAGACCCCTGTGCCCTATAAGGACAATAAGTAAAAATGTCTTTCTGCCTGCTTGCTTCCTTTCTTTTTCTCTTTCCTTCTATCTTTCTCCATTTCTGTTTGTTTGTTTGTTTGTTTGCTTGTTTAATAACATCATTTTTGACATACAATTCACATAAAATTCACCCCTTCTGGTGTACAATTCAGAGGTTTTTTGTTTTTTGTTTTCTGTTTTTTTTAGTTCACTCACAATATTATGCAATTATCTGCACTATCTAATTTTAAAATATTCCATCATCCCAAAAAGAAAATCCATATCCATTAGAAGTGAGAGTCACTGCCTTTCCTCTCCAGCCCCTGGAAACCACTAATCTACTTCTCATCTCTATAGATTTGCCTACTTTGGACATTTCATTTAAATGAAATTATACAATAGGTGGTCTTTTGTACCCGACGTCTTTCACCTAACATAATATTCTCAAGGTTCATTCATATTATTGCATGTGTCCATATTTTACTCCTTCTGTCATCAAACAATACTCCATCATTTGGACATACCACATTGTGTTTTTCCATTCATCTGTTGATGGACATTTAGATTGTTTCCACTTCTAGGCTATTTTGAATAATGCTGTTATGAACATTCACATACAAGTTGTATGAATATATGCTTTGCTTTCTCTTGTGTAGGTACCTAGGAGTGGAATTACTGTGGTATATGATAACTCTTTTGTTGTTTTAAGAAATTTCCAGACTATTTTCTAAAGAGAGAGCACCAATTTAAGCTCCTACCAGCAATGAATGGAGGGTCCCAACTTCTCCACGTGTTTCCCAACACTTATTATTATTATAGACATTAGTAGTTGTGAAACGATATCTCATTGTGGTATTGATTTGCATTTCTCTCATGAATAATAATATTGAGCTTCTTTTCTTGTACTCTTTCTTTCTTTTTGAAGCCCTTCCTTTAAAGTTCAGTAAAGGCCTGAATTCGTGACTTAAAGAGCAGCTGAGGGACATGACCTTAGATTGGACAGATAAGCATTACCTAACCCAGAAATGGCATGAGCATTGTCCACAGATGTCAAACTGAGTGAAAACCTACTGCACAATGTAAAGGGGGAAGTTCTGAGAACTCGTTCATGTGTCTAGTTCCTGGCATTAAGGAGGATGGCTGAAATCTGAGATTTATCGTGATTACGTATACATGTTTACGTATAATGTGTTAGAAGGCTCTTTATCACAGGAAGAAAGCATAGACCTAGAAATCAAACAAACCTAAATTTTATTCCTATTCTGCCATTTGCTAATTGTATGGCTTTGGGCAAGTTACATAATCTCCATAAGACTCAGCTTCAAAAAGATATCTGAGCCAGGCTCGGTGGCTCAGCCTGTAATCCCGCGCCTTTGGGAGGCTAAGGTGAGTGGATTGCCTGAGCCCGCGGGTTCGAGACCCGCCTGGGCAGCGAGACCTCATCTCTACAATAAATCAAAAAAATCAGCCAGGCGTGGTAGCACATGCCTGTAATTCCGGCTACTTGGAAGGCTGAGGCGAAAGGATTGCGGGAGCCCAGCAGGTCGAGGCTGCGGTGGCCGGGAGCAGCTACTGCACTCCAGTCTGGGTGACAGAGTGAGACTCCAACTCAAAAAAAAAAAAAAAAAGATATCTGCACATGCATGTTTATTGCAACATTATTCACAATAGCAAAATATGGAGCCAACCATGCTGCCCATTGGAAGAGGACTGGATAAACAAAATGTAGTACATATACACAATAAAATATTATGCAGCCATAAGGAAGGACAACAAAATATATGAACTTCACAGCAACTTGGATGAACTTAGACTCTATAATACTGAACAATCTATCACAGAAACAATGAACTGAGTGCCACATGTTCCCAAAAGCAGACCTTGAACAATTATCATAATACTATAAGAAAGGGATTGGCAGTAGTGGGAAACTGCCAGGGGAGTGAGGGTGAGATTGGAAATGGCGGGAAACTGCCAGGGGAGGGGGCACACCTCATCAACAAGGGTACTGGCATAATGAACATTTGGATACCTAACCATGAATTGTACCCCACATCTTTAAAGTTAAAATTTTTTTTAAAAGACTCAGCTTCCTCATCTGTTATACAGGGGAAAAAATACCTAACTCACATGCTTGTTGTGAAAATTAAATCAAATAATGAATTAGAAGAACCTTTCACTTAGTGACTACCTAAATACAGTGTGGTTCCTTTCTCTTTCTCCTAATACTTGACTGGGGACAGTTTCGCTCTAGCACTTTGTCATGAATTTCATATTGGTTCCATGTTTCAGAACAACAACAAAATGCTCCCTTGGTCTAGGAAAGGAATTTCCTATCATATTTGCTTAGTTGTTTGCCAAGGGCTGATCATCTTGGGGTCTGATCTAATCAGCAAACACTCCTGAGCCTCCACCTAGCCTGGCTCTCGAAAGCTGGGCAAGTTCAAAGAAAGATCCAATTGCATTTTCCCCTGACCTTAAGGACCTCAAAATCTTAGTGTTGACAACACAAGGAGTTGGTGAGATGGCTCAGATGGTGCAGAGAATATGTGTTGTGTGCTCAGGGATGCCTGAGTTTTCTGGGGAGATCTCAGAGAAGTTGGTCCCTGAGCCAAGGGCAGGAAAAGGTGGAAGAACTGATGGTTGAAGGGGAGGGGCATCACTCCCTGCAAAGAGAAGTTGTTATGTGAATAGAGTCTGGGCTTGGTAATTATCAGGGGTTATGAGAGACAAGTAAAAATGTGGTTGGGAAGAATATACGTGGAATGGAGTAGAAGACTACATAGTGAGAAGTGGCTACTCAGAATCCCTACCTTACAAGGTTTCGTTTGCTTTCAGAAGTTCCCTGGAGGGCCACCATTGGTGGTCCCAATGACTGTCTCACGGTTTGTGTGGCTCTCCTTATGGATAGACAGCCCATGGACAGATGGAAAGAGCACTGTCATACCCCCAGGAATGCTGAGCAGGCCTGGAGGAGAGGCAGGGCCCCACAAAGTTGGTCTTGCAGTCTGTGCCTACTGACATCCATTGCCAAGCTAGGACCAAAGGTGTGTATCCCTGTTGCTCCACTCACTTCCCCTCTGGCAGTCCCCTTGTACTGGCTAGGTGTTCCTGACTAGCCTGTTGGCTTTCAAGGCAAAAGTCTAAAAAGACACGTAGCTTTTAAGTAAATGCATACACAAAATGTATATTATGGACTGAATGCTTATGTTCACTACATTCCAAAATTCATATGTTGAAATCCTAACCTCCAATGAGATAGTATTTAGATATGGGCCTTTAGGAAATAATTAGAATTATTTCCTAAATAATTAGGATTAGATGAGGGTCGGGCCCTCGAGTCACCAAAGAGCTAGCTTTCTGCTCTCCACATTCCAAAAGAGATCATGTGAGCACAGAGCAAGATGCCAGCTGCCCACAGCGAAAGAGACCTTGGAGTGAAACCTACCCATCAGCATCTTGAACTTGGATTTTCTAGCCTAGAAACTGGAACTATCAGAAATAAGTTTCAGTTGTTTAAGTCATTCAGTCATGGCATTTTGTTATGGTGGCCTGAGACAATAGATATACAAAATTTTAACTTCTTGGCAAAACTCTTAAAGTACCCTATTGTAGGTGTGCAAAAACACTTTTTAAAAAATAAATAATTGTATCTTTTAAAATAACAGTTAATTGTTTAAGTTGCTTTTCAAGAAATATATATGCTGTATGATAAATGACCTCTTCTGAGACTGCAGCATTCAATGAGCTAAGGTCATACATTATCAGTATAGTCTTTACTTCTAGAGTCTTCCAGGTCTTCTAAGTTACTGAAGAATACAAATACTTTATAACAATATTCTTTGAGCTCTCACTCTGTGTGAAGCACTGTGCTTATACTTATCTATCTATAAAAATCTCCAACATTCAATATTTTTTATTTTGCTATTGCTCAAATTTAAACTAACACCCAAGATGTCATACTCATTTTATAATTTAAAGCGTGCATTTTTTTTCAAACAGCATGTATTTTGAGTCTCTTAAAAAAAAAAAAAAAAAAAAAGTGTTTCCCAGGTAAGTCTGTTTGCTGCCCAGCAGGTCCAGGAAATGTTGAGCTGGAGACCTGCCTAGCTGACCCCTTGTGGAGAAAATTGGATCGGGGAAAACGGAGGGTGGTGGAACTAAATATCCCTCTCTATAGCTATTTGTGCAAAATGTCATGTCCCCGCAGGCACTGCATATTATTCCAGTGTGAACGATATTATTTGCCCACATCCATCGCATCTTATTATTTGCCTCTATTTTGACAGCAAGCCACTTAATCAGGCCATGTGCAGTTTACATTTTACTTTTCCAAGGCACAGTTGCTTTTAGGAGACATGCTTGAATGTGAAGATATGCAACACTATACTTCAACATAAAGGTCTTTGGCCCTTTACTTGCCTTTAAGGAGAGTTTCATAAATGCCATGTCATTGAATGCCATGTCATCAATGCTATGTCACTGAAAAACTGGAAAAATTATACAATTAGCCATCCTGAGGCATGAGAATTGTAGAGTGATGATGCACTGGCTGGTCATTCATTTGTGCCTCTATATTGTGCCAAGACTGTTTTGCTAGTGCTCACCTAACCAAGTCACATCTGGGCACCCTCAGCTGAGCCACAGCTTAAGAATCTGTGTCTTGCTGCCTCACTATTCTGTCCTCTGAGCCATAGAATGTTAGAACCCAGAGGAAATTCAGACTTAAAGTATCTGCAATGAAAGGGACCTTGAGGGCCATCTGTCTAATACCTCTATAGAGGAGACCTCTGAACTGCAGAAATGTGAAGTGACCTACCACGATCATTCGGTGAGTTAGAGGCTGAGTCAGGGCTCCATTCTGAGTCTCCTAACTTCTGATCCACTATCCTCTCCTCCACCCTCAGGGGCCTCCTGGTGACTTGTCTCTGCCTTTCGCCGGGGTGGAATGGGGAGAGTGATGGTGGTCAGGGACAGCCATAGCTGCCCTCAGGGTCCCAACACTCAAGCTCCTGTCACTTTCATATAACTGACCCAGGTGGGGGCAACCTCTCCAAGAGGTCCCACTTAGCCAACAATTGTGTTACTCAATTAAGTGGGAAAGCACAGCCGCCATCAATGCCCTTCAATGAGCTCAATGCATCCTGTTCCCATGGTGTTTTAGCACCTCCTCCCTTCCCTCTGCCCCACCAAACACCCACATGGACCTCTCTAGCAAGGAATAAATATACACACTGGAGTTGTCTTCCCAGTAAGCAGGCAAGCTTCTGAATGGGAGGTACAGCTGTGAAAAAAATGCTTTTGCTGCATCAGAAGAGGCTGAACTATCATAGACTCATGACTCATGTAGGTGATCGTGGTGTGGCTCTTGAATGAGATTTTTAAAGGCAAAAGGAACAATCTATTGTGAGAAATGATAGCATTTCACTTTGGCTTTCCAGTTCAACTCAGCCAATACTTAAGTAGCGCCTACTGTGTACAAATCCCTGCTTGTGGTGGGGAAATAAAAGATGAAGATATATTAATTCTGGCTTCAAAAGAGCATATCATTTTGAATAGGAAGAAAGTATCTAAATAAAGCATGTTTATATCATGCTAATTATTCATGTAAGTCAGGAGGTATTCTCAAGCAAGCCCAGCAGTAGAGACTGTCCCACTGCAGGTTGGAGTTTCATTTCTGCAAAGAACAGAAGGCTCCTGAGCCTCTGGAACACAGACAGAATCCAGGAGACAGTGCCAGGGTCCCTGATTGAATGCTCAGGCATGGTTTTTGCATTAATAAAGCATCGTTTTCCTCCATCCACTTTCACAGTGAAGATGTTAGAGCTCCAAGCACATAGGATTGGATATATCACTAGTGGCCACAGCAAGGAAGCCTAACTACTTTGCATATTGCTTTTCCATAGTGATCATTTGAAAAAAGTATGGGTATAACTCAGGGCTATCTGTTGGGGACAGGTTCAAGGACTATGAGAAGTCATGAGTCACCATTTGCATAAAAAGCCCCAAATTCCAGGAAGGGTGACTTTGAGAAGGATTTGGATTTGCATTTAAGCCAAAACAGTCGAGTTTTAACAACCAGCAGGAGGAGATGAGCACCTCACAGCAAGCCCTGGGCAGGACACTTAGGGAAAGAAGGAACTTGCTCTGAGCAGCAGGAAAGTTAGGGAATCGAGCTGCTGAGTGGCAGGAGATCAGAGGCCACCCAGTGGCCTTCTGTGGTCCACCTGGTCATTTCCAATCATCCAGTCTAACTCTCACCCAATGTATCCAGTGCCACATTGAAATGGGCCTCTGATGCCCTCCTTCTGTTCATAAATTCCATCTTTATTCCTCCTGAGCTGATTTGCACAGCACACCTGATTTGCTCCAAATCCTCCCAGTGTCCGCCTTGTGATCTTGTGATTCATTTCTCCATCATGCCCTCCTACCCTCCTCCCCCTAATCTGACTCTTGGTACCTTCCCTCATCCAGATGGGATGCCATTACCCTGCAGAAGTATTACCTGAGCTACCACTGTGTGTTTCTCACCCAGTCTAGTCCAGGTCACAGGGTCCCCTCTAAACACTCATGGATACTAAAGACTTCACATGCCAATCTTGAGCCAGACAGAATCAGCAGCAGCCCAGAGTAGTCAGCTGGCGCAGAACGAGAGGAATGGCACCAGCTGCCAACCAGGTGTGGGGGTCACCATCTTGACAGTGAAGAAGTGGGAGAGGGCAATGAGAGGTCCAGATGGCATCAACCGTGGCCATGGGGTGTTAAGATCTGGATCACAGTGGAGTTCAGCGGGGCTGCAAGAGGCTGGACCCAGCCAGAGCAGGACAGGTGCCAACCAGCCTGATCCTGTCCTTAGAAGGGAGGAGACAAGCCAGAACATCCTAAAAGTGGGTCTGGATGGCACCCGGGCAACACTCCTAGGACAGCTGAAGATACATCCAATACATTTGCTATTGGAGTTGCCTCTGCATGAGAGGAAGAGAGCAATTCCAGAGGGTTCTTCCAGACTCAAACACTATTTTTGCCCATGACTCATAACCAAAAATTCATTTTACATGGTGGCCCATTATACACACACAAAACACACACACACACACACACACACAACACACACTCAGACAAGCACACACAAATGAAACAAAAGCTTCATAGAAACATTAGTTTATCTTAATAACTCTGATATTTTGTCTATTCTTTTTTCTTGGTATCGGGGTCTCACTCTGTCACTCAGGTGGGAGTACAGTGGCACCACCACAGCTCACTGCAGCCTCAGCCTTCTGGGCTCAGGCAATCCTTCTGCCTCAGCCACCCTACGTAGCTGGGACTACAGATACATGCCACCACTCCAGACTAATTTTTTTTTTAAATTTTGTAGAGATGAGTTCTTACTGTGTTGCCTAGGCTGGTCGCAAAGTCCTAGGCTCAAGCAAACCTCCTGCCTCAGCCTCTCAAAGTGCTGGAATTACAGGCATGAGTCACCACGCCTGGCCTTACTTTTTTTTTAATGCACATAATAACCCTCTAAATTGATGTCATGACCCCCTAGAGGTCATGACTCATAATAAAAAAACACAGGTCTAGGTTTCAGGTATCATCTGAGGTAGGAGAACACCTAGGTGCAGATGAAGGTTGGGGGCTGTAGGCCTGATGGGAAAATCAGGCCAAACCCAGGGCTCACCAGATGTAGGCTCTTGATAGCTCAAAAAGAGTGCAGCTCCTGGCCAGGGGTAGTGGATCACACTTGCAATCCCAGCACTTTGGGAGGTGGAGACAAGAGAATTACCTGAGCTCAGGGGTTCGAGACCAGTCTGGGCAACTTAGTGAGACCTAGACTCTACAATTAGCTAGGTATGGTGGTGCATGCCTGTAGTTCCAGATACTTGGAAGGCAGAGGCAGGATTGCCTGAGCCAAGCAGGTCAAGACTGCGGTAGCTGTGAATATGCCACTGCATTGCAGTGAGACTCCAACTCAAAAAAAGAAAAAATTAATAGAGTACAACTCTGAACACAAGGGTGACAGCTATTCCTCCCAGGTTTCCACCTGTAGGCAAAGTAAAAGAGAGAGGAAAGTGAATCATTCTTATTAACAAAGGAAGAGTGGAGCTCTTTCCCATGACTTTCTATTATAATATAATGGCTTATAAACTAAAAATAACCAAGAAATTTCAGTACCCTCACTTTGTATAATTGGTAATTATTTAAATATGAGAAATTCATAAATACTTGCAGAATATTAACACAGCTGTCTTAACAACAGTAGTAAGGCTAATTCACATTTACTGCAATGCATGCATGTTTAAAATGATTGAAAAACTTACAAGCTGAAAAGACTGGCCGAGGAAATACAAAACACTCCACAGAAGAATAACTAAGCAGTCCACAACTTTCTAAACATATAAGAATAAAGTCAGCCAGGCCTGATGGCTCAAGTCTATAATCCCAGAATTTGGGAGGCCAAGGTGAGAGGATTGCCTGAGCCCAGGGGTTCAAGACCAGCCTGAGCAATTTGGTGAGATCTCATTTCTACAGTATATCAAAAAATTAGCCAGACATGGTAGCATATGCCTGTAGTTCTGGCTACTTGGAAGGCTGAGGGGGAAGGATCGCCTGAACCCAGCCTGTCAAGGCTGCAGTGGCCTTGAGCGTGCTACTACACTCCAGCCTGGGTGACAGAGTGAGACTCTGACTGAAAAAAAATAAAGAATAAAGCCCACAGACCTGTAATATATAATTTAAAACAAGAAGAGCTATACAGACACACTTTGTTTCATTTGCACCTCATTTTATTGTGTGCCACAGATACCTCATTTTTTTTTTACAAATTAAAGATTGTGGCAATCTTGCATTGAACAAGTTTGTATCAGCACCATTTTCCCAATAGCATGTGCACACTTTGTATCCCTGTGTCACATTTGGGTAATGTTACAAATTTTTCCGTTATTATTTTATCTGTTTTGACAATCAGTGATTTTTTTTTTTTTTGAGTTGTGGTCTCACTGTCACCCAGACTTGAGTGCAGTGGCATGCTCACAGCTCACTGCAGCCTCAACCTCCTGGGTTCAGGCAATCCTTCTGCCTCAGCCTTCTGAATGACTGGGACTACAGGCAGGTGTCACCATGTCTGGCTAGTTTTTTTTTTTTTTTGGTAGAGAGTAGGTCTCACTATGTTGCCTAGACTGGTCTTGAACTTCTAGACTCAAGCAATCTTCCTGCCTCAACCTCTCAGAATGCTGGGATTATAGGTATGAGCCATCGTGCCTGGCCCAATCTTTAACATTACTACTTGTAACTGTTTTTGGAGGGTTGTCACAAACCATGCTCACATGAGACAGTAAACTTAATCGATAAATGTTATGTATGTTTTAACTTCTCCATTTCCTCATCTCTTTCCCTTTCCTCAGGCTCCCTATTCTCTGAGACACAACAGTATTGAAATTAGGCCAATTAATAGCCCTGCAATGGCCTATAAGTGTTCAAAGGAAAGGAAGAGTTAAACCTCTCATGTTAAATCAAAAACTAGAAATTATCAAGCGTAGTGAGGAAGGCACATCAAAAACCAAAACAGGCCACAAGCTAGGACTCTTACACAAGTTAGCCTAGTTGTGAATGCAAAGGAAAAGTCCTTGAAGGAAATCAAAATTCTACTCTAGTGAACACATTAATAAGAAAGTGAAACAGCCTCATTGCTGATGTGGAGAAAGTTTGAGTGATCTGGACAGAAGAACAAACCAGCATTAACATTCCCTAAAGCCAAAGCCTAATCTAGAGCAAGGCCCTAACTCTCCTCAATTCTATGAAGTCTAAGAGAGGTCAGGTGGGAGTGCAAACTAGTACAACCTCTGTGGAAAACAGTGGTGATTTCTAAAAGTTCTTAAAAATCAACCTTCCATATGACCCAGAAATCTTTCTGGGAATATACCCAGAGGAACTCAAATCACTCTATGAAAAAGATACCTGCACATGCATTTTTATTAAGCATTATTCACAATAGCAAAAACATGGAACCAACCATGCTGCCCATCAAAAGTAGACTGGATTTTTAAAATGTGGTACATACCCACAATGGAAGATTATGATGAATATTATACACAATGGACAAAATTATGAACTTCACAGCAACTTGGATGGATTTAGAGTCTACAATACTCAGTGATCTAGCACAGAAACAAAGAACTGAGTATCACATCTCCTCACTCATAAACAGACCCTAAACAATTATCATAATACTATAAGAAAGGGATTGGCAGTAGTGGGAAACTGCCAGGGAAGAGGGAGGCACACTTCATCAATAAGGATACCTAATCTCAAACCAGGTGAAGTGGAGACCAAAGTGAGGCCCAAACTGTACAATAACCATTTGTATACCTAACTCTGAATTGTGTCCCACATCTTTAAAATAAAAATTTTTTTAAAACAACAAAAATAGAGAGACCAGGAAGCTACAGAAGACACGTTAGAAGCTAGCAGAGGTTGGCTCCTGACGTTTAGGGAAAGAAACTCTTTCCATAACATAAACATGTAAGATGAAGCAGCAAGTGCTGAAGGAGTGTCTGCAGCAAGTTATCCAGATCTAGCTAAGGTCGTTGATGAAGGTGGCTACACTAAGCAACAGATTTTCCAGTAGATGAAACCACCTTATACTATACTGGAAGAAGATGCCGGTCATGGTTTTTATAGCTAGAGAGAAGTCAATGCCTGACTCCAAAGTTTCAAAGGACAGCTGATTCTCTGATGATAGTCTAATGCAGCTGATGACTTTAAGTTGAAGACAATGATCGTTTACCACTCTGTAAATACTAGGGGCCTTGGGAATCGTGCTAAATGTACTTTGCCTGTTCTCTACCAATGGGCCAACAAAACCTGAATGACAGGACATCTGTTTACAGCATGGTTTACGGAATATTTTAAGCCGGCTATTGAGAGCTACTGCTCAGGAAAAAAGAACTTCTTTCAAAATATCAGTGCTCATTGACAATGCACATGGTCATCCAAGAGCTCTGATGGAAATTGGCAAGGAGATTAATGTTTTGCATGTCTATTAACACCACATCCACTCTTCAGTTAATGGGTCAAAAAGTAATTCTGACTTTTAAGTCTTAGTATTCAAGAAATAACATTTTATAAGGTGATAGCTGCCACTGATAGTGATTTTTCTGATGGATCTTAGCCAAGTAAGTTGAAAACCTTCTAGAAATGATTCACCATTCTAGGTGTCATTAAGAATATTTGTGATTTGTTGGAGGAGGCCAAAATATCAACATTAACAGGAATTTGGAAGAAGTTGACTCCAACCCACATGGATGACACCACGTGGTTACAGACTTCAGTGGAAAAAGTAACTACAGATGTGGTAGACAGAGCAAGAAAAGTGGCGTTCAAAATAGAGCCTGACAATGGAACTGAATTGCTGCAATCTCGTGACAAACTTGAATGGACGAAGAACTGTTTCTTACAGATGAGTAAGAAAAGTAGTTTCTTGAAATGGAACTACTCCTGATGAAGATGCTTTGAATATTGCTGAAATGAAAGCAAAGGATTTCAAATATTCACTCAAGGTTCAGATGACCCTTAGAATTTTTTAGTATGGGCCAGGCTTGGTGCCTCAACCTGTAATCCCAGCATTTTGGAAGGCCAAGGTGAGTGGATTGTCTGAGTCCACAGGTTCGAGATCAGTCTGGGCAACTTGGCGAGACTTCATCTCTACAATAAATAAAAAATTAGCCAGGTGTAATAGCGCGTGCCTGTAGTCCCGGCTACTTGGAAGGATCGCTGGAGCCTAGCAGGTCAACGCTGGAATGACCGTGAGCGTGCCACTGCACTCCAGCCTGGGTGACAGAGTGAGACTCCAACTTAAAAAAAAGAAAAATTTTTTTAGCATTAAAGTATTTATTAAGATATTGTTATTTTAGACATAATGCTATTGCACGCCTAATAGACTACAATATCATATAAACATAAATTGCTTATGTACTGGGAAACCAAACAATTTGTGTGACTTGCTTTATTGTAACATTAACTTTGTTGCAGTGGTCTGGAGCCAAGCCCACAATATACCCAAGATATGCCTATAATTGTAATGAGAAAGAATAAACACCTGAAAAGGGCAACAACATGTATGCATATCATAGGGCTGCTGAGCAAAAAAAATCAGATGCACAAGAATACATATTATATAGCTCCATTTATATGAAATAAAGTAGCCAAACCTAACCAATGATGATAGAAGCCAGAACAGTGGTTATCTGAAAGGGTGAGCATATTGAGTGGAGGTTGGCCACAAAGTAGCATATAGAACTTTCTGGAGTGATGGAAATGTTCTATATCTTGATTGGGATAGTAATTATATGGATGAAACAGGTACCAAAATTCATCAAATTATACATTTAAATAGATGCATTTATTGGATTTAAATTAGGCCTTAATACAGTTGATTTTTTTAAATAACTAAAATTAATAACCATGCTCAAAGACAGCATAGACAATTTACTCAGAAAAAAAAATACCTGCCCCCAAATAATCTTGAGAGTCCACATGAACACAGGTTTGGTAGAAATTTCTAACTCTCCATAGCAGTCAGTTTTCCTAGAAGCTAACATTAATCTCAGCACATGCTAGTAACATGTTAGTGTTAGTGTATGAATACTCCATTCTAGAGGCTGTTGATAACTCATCAGCAAGAGCATTTGGTCATAAATAAAAGGCAAGGCCATGGAATTGTGTAGCTCGGCCCTTAGTTATAAAACATGACTTGCCTCTGGGAGCCTGCTTGAGGCCACCCATGTGGACCTTCTCCACATGCAGAGTTCACAAACCACACTTTGAGAATCACTGCAGTACCCGCACTGCCTCCCACACAAGGAACACCCACACATCTGACCAGTCTCCATGGTGCACGACAGGCCCTGAGTGCTCCCCATACCTCCCCTGCCTCCACTGTGCTGTGCATCCTGGGACCAAACAAAGCCAGCAAACAGTTTGCTACGCAGGGTCTTTGTGCACTTCTGGTCCTCGCCCAGGCTGTGGTCACCAGATACCCATGTTCCAGCTTGTGCCTTCCCTTATGTAACCTAGTGGGCACCGACTTTCTGCCTCACCAGAGAGCTGACTGACTGTGTCCCTCACAGGACAGTGGCAAGGAGAACAGCTCTCCAGTAAGATTTCTTCTCCTTGACAGGTACCACCCCTCCTGTTACTCCATCAAGAGTGCAGTCCAAGCATACTGGAGGCCTTGGTAAGACACATGCTCTCCAGAGGGTCAGAGATAAACCCTTAAAGTTTCAAGAACCTGATACTTCAGTATTGTTGATAGGGAGTCCAATAATGCAGGAACATCTCATCCCAAGTATAAAACAAATTGCTGAATCTTGTAGAACTTACTATGAAGAAATAAACACAATGCTAGATGCGTCTCTTTAGGTTCTGGAGGTAACGCATTCCATACCTAGGAATACTTGATCTGGCCCACATAGTTGGTGAAACAGAAGGCTAATAATTTTGAGGGGGGTCCAGAGCAGGAAAGTGCTCTGCAGCAGATCAAAGCCATAGTGGAAGCCCTGCTACTTCGGTCATATACCTGGAAGACTCTATGATGAAAAGAAGATGCAAGGTAGAGTTTATGGGGAAGACATGGGAGAGTCACAATAAAAAAAAATGCAGTCCAGACCCATCCGATGGCCTCCTTTCCCCTTTTTCTTTCTCCAGACATGACAATCTCTGGGTCACAGAGATAGTCTGTCCAGAATCAGACAAAAAAAGGAAACTTGGGGCATATGGACAATCAGGGTCTCTTGTACTCAGACTCCCTGCTAACCATTTGTAGATGAACACATACAAATGGAGCACCCTAAACCCCAGGTCTGAACACTTGCAAGTCATACATGAAGCTACATTTAGAGGCAGACTCCACTACAGACCCTGCCCCAGAACTTTCAGCTTGCTCTCTCTCAATCTGTCTTGTGACCAGAAGCCAAACATGCCCTAAGTCATAGCACAGATCAGTGGGGGTCCAGACAGGGACTCACCCATCCTGGGTGATGACTGACCTGCTCAGACAAAGCAGGAACTGACCAGTCAAGATCCCGAGGACCCTGGACAGTAGGTGCCTCCTCCATCACTTCTGAATTTTCTGGCAGCCCCAGGTGATTCCTGAGCATAGGGTGTTGGGAATTGGGAATAGGAGGGAGTATGGTGGCCTAGGAGCCAGCCTGCCTACATACCCAGTTTAGGAGATTGGCAAGGAGGCCGATCTGGGACTAATACAGCTCCAGCCACTCTGTTAGCTCTGGAGGGCAGGATTAGTGTTGGTTCCTCACAAGTGGCACTTGTGAGGAACCAAGATACATCCAGGCCAGGCACGATGACTCAAGACTGTAATCCCAGCACTTTGGGAGGCCAAAGCAAGAGGATTGCCTGAGCCTGCAGGTTTGAGATCAGCCTTGGCAATATAGTGAGACCTTGTCTCTACAATAAATAAAAAATTAACATGGTAGCACGCACCTCTAGCTCTGACTACTTGGAAAGCTGAGGTGGAAGGATGGCAGGAGCCCAGCAGATCAATGCTGGGGTGACCGTGAGCATGCCACTGCACCCCAGCCCAGGCAACAGAGTGAGACTCTGACTCAAAAAAAAAAAAGAGTACGTTCACTCAGAGGAGCACTGTGGGATGGGGACAGTCAAAGGGGCCAACTAAGGAGGGTCCACGGGAACTTGTAGAGCTTCAGAATGAACTTTCCAGATACCAGGCATGAAGAAGCCATACATGAGGATTCTCAGGGTTAGAGTTGGCCGCTAAGACCACTCCCACCAACCTCCGACTCACACACCAACCAGGTAAGTGTACCCCTGTGTGGGGGTCTTGTATCGTCATTGACATTGTATGCTCCCCGAGGAAAGGGACTGGGGTTTTTTTTTGTTGTTTTTTTTTGAGTTGGAGTCTCACTTTGTCGCCCAGACTGGAGTGCAGTGGCCGCTCCCAGCCACCGCAGCCTCGATCTGCTGGGCTCCAGCGATCCTTCCACCTCAGCCTTCCAAGTAGCCGGAACTACAGGCGTGCGCTACCACACCCAGCTGATTTTTTTTGTTTATTGTAGAGATGAGGTCCCGCTGCCCAGGCGGGTCTCGAACCCGCGGGCTCAGTCAATCCACTTACCTCAGCCTCCCAAAGGCGCGGAATTATAGGCTGAGCCACCGAGCCTGGCTAGGGGACCGTTTTTTATACTTCTTTATCAATCCCAGAGTAATCTTCATACCAACATAAATAAAACAATAATTTTCAAGGTATTTGGAGTTTGGTTTGATTTGGTTTGGTTTAGTTTAGTGGGTTCTATCTGTTGATTTAAATATTTGTATGAACTAGCTCTCTTAAAAAGAAAAAAAAACTTAGCTCTGAAAGACTTTAATGGAAAGTATGATTTTGGTGCCCTCAAAAACTATGCATTATAAGACAATGAAAGCACTCAGTGAATATAGAGGGGTTGACCGTTCAAGCATTGCTGTCCAACACAGGGACCCCATCTGTCCCTGGTAAGAAAGGAAACCTTGAGCCAGAAGAGGAAGCCACACTGGCCAAGTGCCCAGATGGACCTCACTGGAGTGGCCCCCCACAGGGCCAAAGAGGAAGCATGTCAGCAGGTGGACGGTGATAGGCAGAAGAGATGATTAGGACACAGGAAAAATGTTGTTCTTGGAGTGTGCCTAAAGGAAATGCACTAAGAAGCCGCCAGGATAGACAGGTGGTACTAAAAGGCTATCAGAAAGAAAGAATTGCGCCTGGTCTCCAGCGTAAATCCACAAAGCACAGGAGTGCCTGGTGCTGGGGTCCCATCTACAGAGGAGAAGAGGTTCACATGATTCTAAAATCTGCCTTCTAGTTCAAAATTGTGCCTGATCAACAACCCCACTGAAGATATAGAAGAGTGACTCTTATTTAATAAATGACAATATAAACTCTTGCCAGGATGGGGAAAGAAATTGACACTAGTCATCAAGCAAATGAAACTAGATTAGGAAAAGCATCCCCAGTTTTCCACTAATGGCAAGCCCAACTTTGTTTTCTAAAACAGAAAGTGGGCCGAAGTCTACCCCCAGGTTTATATTTAGGTCTCCCAAACAGAGGACAGGCCAGCTCTCTCTCTAACCAGCAGGTGCTATACCCTGTGAAGAGATGATCCCATTGTGCACAAATGGCCAATGAATATATTAAAAAATGCTCATAGTAATCATAGAAATTGAATTATAAGTCTGTCTTTTGTCTGTAAAACTTGTAAAATCTTTAAAATGATAATACTTACTCCTGGGAAAGACTCAAAGAAAAAGACACTGATGACTATTTCTGAGAATGCAGATTGGTTTCACTATTCTGGAATCAGCATGTATCAAAAAACAAAAAATATAAACATATGCCTATCTGTCCAACAAGTCCTCTTCTGAGAAACCACTGTTGTCCTTCGCTTGGGGATTTTTGTGATACTTCAAATCAAGAGCCATTTCTCCCAGCTCCCAGGGGTGGATGCAAGACTCAAAGCCACTTTGCAAATCCTCTCTCAGGACTTTTCTCAGTACTCCCAGGAAAGACACAATTGTAATCTCTGTAGATGCTATGTGCCAAGAGCGGTCAATGTTCTTTTTTGAAGCCGCACGAAGAATTCCTGCTTGAAAATCAAGCCCAGGAAAAAAAAAAAAAAAAAAAGAGAGAATAAAAACAAAAAACCAGGGCAAAAATAGGAAGACACAGAGTCAATGCCTTAATTATATTATTTGAACCTCTGAATTCAACTGTTCCTGAAACCAACATCATAACTTTGGTCTCTCATGAGCCAATAAATTTCCTTTTTTGCATTATGCTGGTTTAAGCTGAACTTCTTCCAGTTATACCAAAGAGTTCTGATATATACTTATTATTCCAGCAATACCATTTATAAATAATGTACCCTACGGAGATAGTTAATTTAAAAGGGTCTTTGTTATATAGGGATGTGAAATGATTTCTTATATAAGATTCTGAAAGATCAAACATAAAGGGAAAAATTCATGATTTAAGACAAACTGAAAGTTAAAGATTTCAATTCAGAGACAAACTGACTGGAAGATGATACCTCACAGTATAAAACTGAAGAAAATTAAACCTATAATGTGTGAGAAAAGATGGAAGCTAGTACAAGACTAGGAAGAGTGTATTCATAGATGGGAAAGCACAAGTAGATAAAAACACATAACAAAATGCCTTTATTAATCATCAAAACTTAAATCAAGGTCAGGCTCTGTAGCTCAGCCTGTAATCCCAGCACTTTGGGAGACTGATGCAAGTGGATTGCCTGAGCCCGCAGGTCCAAGACCAGCCCTAGCAACTTGGCGAGACCTCGTCTCTACAATAAAAAAATTAGCCAGGCGTGGTAGCGTGCACCTATAGCTTCAGCTACTTGGAATTCTGGGGTGGCCGTCAGTGTGCCACTGCACTCCAGCCTCGGTGACAGAGTGAGACTCCAACTCGAAAAAAAAATTAAATCAACAAAAATGGCCACTTTGTTCCTATCAGATTGTTCCAAATTTTTACATGAGATAATATTGGGAAGGGAGTGGTAAGAAGCAAGAATCCTCATGCAACATCCGTTAGCAGGAGTATCAACTGGCAAACTGTATTGTGAAAAGTACTCTATACATGTAATATTACCCCAGAAATTTCACCCTGGGGTATATACCTCAGAGGAACTTTCATTTGGGCCACTGCAGTGCATACATGAGGATGTTCCCTGCAGCATTGTTTATAATAGCATAGAGTTGGGAAGAATCGAAAAGTCCAGCATCAGCGATAGACAGACATGACATTGAGTACCTGCACATGCTTGAACATGCCCAAGAAATGAAAAGGGAGAAATTAAACTTCATGAATCAACATGAGAAACACTCAACACATAATGCTGAATGCAAATGCAAAAATTCACTTTTTGAAACACATAATGTAATGTGTGTGTGTGTGTGTGTGTGTGTGTGTGTGTGTGTGTGTGTGTATTTCACCAAATTTCACAATTTGTGTAAATAAAGGTCTAGAAAATAGATCTGGGGTACCTTCACAATCAATATTTGTATACCTAACCCTTAACTGTACCCCACAATTTTTAAATAAATTAAATAAAAAAAGAAAATAGATCTAAAAGCCACACATCAATATTCAAAAGTAGGATCTAGATGGGAGAAATGGAATAAGACTTGGGATGACAGTGAAGAAGAAAAAAAAATTTTTAATGAATTTTTTTTTTTTTATTTGAAGTCTCACTCCATCACCCAGGCTGGAGTGCAGTGACACACTCACAACTACTCCAGCATCGACTTGCTGGGCTCAGGCAATTCTTCTGTCTCAGCCTTCCAAGTTGCCAGAACAATGGGCGCACACTACCACGCCCAGCTAATTTTTTATTTATTGTAGAGACAAGGTTGCATCAAGTTACCCTGGCTGGTCTCAAAACCCAGGCTCAAGCAATCCACTTGCCTTGGCCTCCCAAAGTGTTGGTATTACAGGCTGAGCCACCAAGCTCGGCCTAAAAAATGAATTTTTAAAAATAGATTAATAAAGATAACGTGCCCCAAGCTGGAGATAATGCCCAGTCCAATTCTGTGTACTTGAGCTACAAAACAGACAAAAAACTTATGAACACAAAGACTATTGTTACGGAATTGTGAAAGATAAGAAGTTGCTTAATCAGGGTGGGAGTAGTGGCTCACCCCTATAATCCCAGCATTTTGAGAGGCCATGGTGGGAGATTACTTGAGTTCAACAGTTCAAGATCAGTCTGGTCAACATAGCAAGACCTTGCCTTTAGAAATAAATCAAAAAATTATCTGGGCATGGTGGCATAGGTCTGTTGTCTCAGCTACTCGGGAAGGCTGAGGTGGAAGGATCACCTGAGCCTAAGAAGTCAAGATGGTGTTGAGCTGTGATCACACCACTGCACTCCAGTCTGGATGACAGAATGAGACTGTGACTCAAAAAATCCGCTTAATCATCCAAAAATTAAGAATCAATCAAGTAAATTATGGTACAAACTGTGTGATGAAATACTATACAGTCATTAAAAATTAAACTGCAGAGATAAATTAATCAATATGAATACTTACAATATACTAAGTAAAAAAACAGGTCATAAAAAGTATGTACGATTGATTCATACAAAACATAAAGTACATTCTGAAAGGACATACAGCAAATTCTGAAGTGTTACCTCTGGGATTATAGGTATTTTCCCCACATTTTCTCCTGTTTTATCTGGATCTTCTGATAGTTCACCAATGAACACTTTATGACTTGTATAAAAAAAAGACATAGAACGTTTCTAAAACAAGCATTTATTTGGTAAGATGCTCTGGCTCTCATGCCAGCTGTCCAACATGATCCCTCTACTCTCTTTTAACATATTTTAGTGGTTGCAAGTATTGGACTATTTTTATGCCAGTTTATCATAACAACCCCTAGCCATTCTGATTCTGGGAAAAAACACCAGCACCTTGAGGTATGAGTGACCTACAGGTGTTTCTTGATAAAGGAAAGGCCTAAATATAGAACACTTAACTGTGAGAATGAATTCACATGGGTCCACGATGTGGACATAAGCCGGTTTTCTTTCTGTGCTATTTTTCAAGTAAACTGTGTGTGGACGGGAGTCATTTGGATGGATGTCAGGCTACAAGGTAGTTTTCCACTCTGTACTCAGCTCACTGCCTCTGTTTCTGGGTCATTTGGCACCCGTATGCCCACACCATCCTATTGGAAGGGGCCCAAGGGAAAGACCACAGCAGTTAAGGGCACAAAAGTTAGCCTGTGCCAAGAACAACCTTCTCACCACTCTGACTTCACAGGATGTGAGTTGACCCAAGGAGACAAGCTTTCTCCCCTCAAAGAACACAGTTGAGAAAAGTGCATCTTGCCTAGGACTCACTGAGACATTCCTGGGACTTACTAAAATAACTTCCCCAAAGTTAGAAAGGGACATGACTTCACATGTGTGTCCTACCCCCAACTGAAAATTGAATTATAGCCCAGGATATAGTCTCCAATGTGACCTTGAAATGCTTTCTTGTGTATTTGTGGCCTTTTCTGCAGGTTTCAATGGCTACAGGGGAAATAATTTTGCAACTTCCTAAAAAGGGCTTAAGTTCAGTAGTATATTACAGGCTTAAATATTTCATCAGTATTTAAGTAAGAAAAATTCTCATGGCCGGGCTCAGCGGCTCACCTTGGGAGGCCAAGGTGAGTAGATTGCCTGAACCCGTGGGTTCGAGACCAGTCCAGGCAACTTGGTGAGACCACATCTATACAATAAATCAAGAATTAGCTGGGCTCGGTATCACACACCTGTAGTTCCAGCTACTTGGAAGGCTGAGGCAGAAGGATCACCAGAGCCAGCAGTTCAACGCTGGGGTGGCCATGAGCTTGCTACTGCACTCCAGCCTGGGTGTCGGAGTGAGACTCCAACTAAAAAAAAAAAGAAAAAAAACTCTCATTTTCTACACCAAGTTTAGCTGTTCTAAACTTACCTTGAAACTGTTGGCTGAGTTAGGCAGAATTTGGAGCTGGTAGGTATGCCTATGTAGAAAAGTAGAAACTAATTTGGGGCTGGGAAGAGGGAAGGAAAAGAAGGCTGATTTCAGGAAAGGAAAACACCTCAGGTAAACGCTCTGAGGTGGGAGAAAGTGTGGCCTTTCAGAGGAAATAATTGATTCTGTCCTATTCCTAAAGCACTCTATATCCTACATTCTAAAACACAAATCTGTCACAAAAGCAAAATGTGCTATGAATATATGGGGGAGCTTGGTGTCCACCAGATGTCTCATTTGGTTCAAAGAAGAGATTCTAGAAGCTCCTTAGCTAGTTTTAATAACAAGTTCACTGCTAAGAAGATAGCCAAGGCTACGAGGAGAACTGATACTGCTAATATTAGGCTGAGCAACATAGAAGAGTGAATGAGTTATGTGGAAATGGTGGAACTTGGGAGAAAACCGTCTTGACATCCATCATGGCCAAGAGGGGAACTGTGCAAACTCAGTTCTGCATCTGATCTAGACTGAGAACTGTGACTAGAACCAAAGTTTTCAAAGAAAAATAGACTCCTGCTAACGAGTAAGGGGACTTCAGATCTTCAAATTGTTGATTAGGACAAGATGAAGTACTGTAGGAGCCATCCTTTAAGTTGACATTGGTCAATTAATCAACATTATGTGGTTATAATTTTCCAGAAGTTGTGCATGATTATATGAACTATGATCCAGGTCACATCGTGAGCTCTTGACCCTAATGATATCGTGAAGACTTTAGGAACCTGCTGGGGATATCCATGGGATTCCATGTTCTACTCATTGGCTCCTCCAATCTCCCTATCAGGAAGGGCGTATCCTGTGCACTTCATGCCCTTTTTGAGGTGAACACTTGCTGGTTCCTCGTGACAGCCTCACAAACAACTCTTTAATATTAGATCTTACACTTTTCAGAAAGCATGCTAAATTTTTTATTATCCATATTCTTTCTTTTTCTATTTCAGATGTTTTTATTTTCTACCTTCTTTAGTCTTCAGGCTCACACCGCATTTTCATCATCACCTCCAGTGTTGACCAGAATGGTCCACCTTTGCCATTCACTTCATCACTCTGTAACACAGCACAACTTCATTCTGTTGAGATCACTGCCACAAACATTGCACTGAATACCAACCATGTGTCTGGTGCTGAGCTAGGTATAAGGCAGAAGTCCCTGCTCTCGATACACTTATACGATAGAGAAGTTCTCCATGTGCTAGAGATGTGAGTTTCTGAATATCACATGAGATCTGGTCTTCAGGGGACATGGGCTGTGGTGGACAGACCCTAAGACAGTCCCCATGATCTCAGCCTTCTGATACTAGCACCTTCATGCTTTCCCCTCTGCTTGAGTATGGGCAGGAGCTGTGATTTGTTTCCAACCAACAGACTAAGGCAAAGGTGATAGGATGTCATTCTGTCATTATACACCATTTATAAGATTCCATCTTAGCAGACTGGAGCTAGAGACCCTTGCTGAGGTTTGGTGGAAAAAGTAGCCATGTTAGGAAAGCTTACATTGTAGGGAACTTCAGATGGCCTCTAGGACCTGAGAGTAGCCTCTACGAACCGAGTATGGACTCTGGTTGAGAGCCAGCAAAAAACAAGAATTCTGAGTCCTACAACCACAAGGAAATGAACTCTGCTGACAACCTGAATGCTGCTGAAAGCTTGAAAGTGGACTCTTTACCAGTCAAGCTTCCACGTGAGAACACATTCCAGCTGACATTTTGATTGCAGCCTTGTAAGAACCAGAGAAACCAGCTAAGTCATGCCAGGATCTCTGGTCCACAGAAACTGTGAGATAATAAATGTGAGTTGTTTTAACCATAAAGTCTGTGGTACTTTGCTATGCAGCAGTAGGTCACTAATATATAATCCTGGCCAATATCGGGAGGTAACAGCTGGAGTCTGATGAAGGTACTGTCCTTCTGTTGAGTCCTTCTGTTAGAAAATCAGAAATAGAAAAGCCCTGATAAAAGGCCACCTCAGTCTAACCACACACACACACACACACACACACACACACACACACACACACACACACAAACACACAAAGTCCACTGTAAATCATTCTCTTTTTCATGGTAGGGAGGGTGACATTGCTTAACCTTAGATTCAGTGCTGTGACATTTTCCCCAAGCTGCTTATGGAATTGGGACAGAAGATTCGTGAACCCCAAGTAGAATAAACTGACTCCTTGAAGCACAGCACGTTATTTATTTATTTATTTTTTTGAGTTGGAGTCTCACTCTGTCACCCAGACTGGAGTGCAGTGGCCGCTCCCGGCCACCGCAGCCTCGACCTGCTAGGTTCCGGCGATCCTTCTGCCTCAGCCTTCCAAGTAGCTGGAACTACAGGCGTGCGCTACCACGCCTGGCTAATTTTTAATTTATCGTAGACATGAGGTCTCGCCAAGTTGCCCAGGCGGGTCTCGAACCCGCGGGCTCAGGCAATCCACTCACCTCAGCCTCCCAAAGTGCTGGGATTACAGGCTGAGCCACCGAGCCTGGCTGAAGCACAGCACTTTAATCAAGAGCCAAAAGACCTGCTTTGACCCTAAAAATTGGGTTTTACATTTCTCTCTCTTAGATTTCTTCAGTTTCACCCATTGTTCTAGTCTATTGGCATAATTCGGAATCCCTAATCATTCAACAAACCTGTCTTCCTATGTCATCAGTAATGTCCAACTGCAAGTTTTCAAATCATCTTCACACATACAGGACGAATGAATGCGACCTAGCAGCAGTTCATATTGAAGTTGACAAGTTCAAGGAGAGGGCTGCCATGTATCCAAATATCATCTTAGACCTACTTCCAATTGGAGTGCAGCATTCATATTAAGGCAGGTAACAGTGTTTGGTGTGGTCAGACCACATCTGTGCCATTGGGCCAGTTCTAGAGGACACATTTGAAAGGAGATAATCGAAAGAGACCAGGATTGTGTGTTAAAGAAATCTGGCCTGTGACAGGTAAAGCCTTGTTCAAATGGCAAATGATCAAAGGAACTGGTAAGAAACCAAGAAAGGGTGGAATAGACACTCAAATACCTAAAAAACTGCTCTTAAAAACAGAATTCTTATCAATGGGAAGAAATTGCCCACCCAGCCATGTTCCTGCTGTGGACACTGCACTTGCTCTTTCCTTGGCCTGAAATATTCTTATCCAGGAGAATGAGTTGCTCCTTCCCCATTTCCTTTATACCTGTGATCAAAAGTTACCTCCCAGTGAAGCCTTTTCTGACCACCCCAACTTCATGCCCTCCCTGCCTGGCATTTCTTGTCTCTTTCCCTACTATAACATGTATCACCAGCTGAAATATCAAAGTTGTATGTATATGTGTCATGCCTGCCACTCCTAAACAGAGTGCTAATTCCATGAGGGGAGGGACTTTTGACTTGTTTACTGACATTTCCCCAGGACCTCCATGTGTTCATTAAGTACAAATGACAGACACTTGAAAACTATTAACTGAATTACTTGGTAAATTAATTGATTAATTGATTTTTTAAAAATTTTATTTTATTTATTTTTTGAGTTGGAGTCTCACTCTGTCATCCAGACTGGAGTGCAGTGGCCGCTCCCGGCCACCTCAACCTTGACCTGCTGGGCTCCGGCGATCCTTCCACCTCAGCCTTCCGAGTAGCTGAAGCTACAGGCGCGCGCTACCACGCCCGACTGAGTTTTTGATTTATTGTAGAGATGAGGCCTCGCCAAGTTGCCCAGGCGGGTCTCGAACCCGCGGGCTCAGGCATTCCACTCACCTCAGCCTCCCAAAGGCGCGGGATTACAGGCTGAGCCACCGAGCCCGGCTTAAAATATTTTATTTTTAAGATGTGTAGTACAATTAAGTGATTATCATACAGGTAAAGTTTGGGCTTCTCTTTGGTACCTACTCTGGGTTAATTGATATTATTAATGCTATCCTGCCCTTCCACAGAGCCATTTATCACATTCATCTCTAGACCATAAGCTTCTTAAAAGCAGAGATTTTATGAGAAAACAGTTTGGATTCACTAAATCCTTTGCAAATTGGTGAATGAACAAATGAATGAACACACCATTTAGGACCCAAAAGCAAATAGCACATTAGAAGAAAGAGGGGTACCCATTAGAAAGATTTTGAATGGAGGCTCAGAATTTCTTCTTGTATCAGCCACATAGGCTTACACTTCAATTGCTTATAAAAGGAACAGACCCAGTCATTTACCTATTTTTATATACTTAATGCAATTCATATTTTTTCAAATTGAACAGTAATTCTTAAAGATCAATTTTCCTAGATTCAAATAGTTTGGAGAACTCTAGGCTTACCAATGTCAAACAGACTTCTTTATGGCAAAACTTATAGAAGCCTTTAAAATCCTAATATTCATTGTGAACGAATCACCAGTAGTCACAATTTTTTTCTATATATATTTAATTTTACCATTGAATGTTCTGCCCATGGAATGTTCTGCCCATGGAATAGCCACAAACACCTGTCATTACTAACACCCCATAAGATAGTGTTTGGGAAATGGTCCAATTTATAGGATTGAAATTAGCAACTACAAATCTTTTCCTCATGGCCTTGTTAAATAGAAAACTCCACATTAACTTTTCTGGTTGCAAAAGAACTGCAGTGTAAAAATTACCAAAAAAAAAAAAAAAAAAATCTAGAGGATATAGTCATGGCCTCTGAATACATTAGATGTTCAGGCAAAATCCAATATTTTTAAAATAATAAGGTTATCAAAAGTCTACAGATTTCAAGGTAAGAATAAAATGAAGAAAGTAAAGTAAGCCTGGCCTCCACATACACACAGGATGGAGAGAGAAGGAAATGTCTGTTTCCTTTGAGGATAGGACATATTTCAGATGTCGGGAAATTCCTCACTCTCCTTGGTTTATTTTTTTCTCAGGTTCAAGCAACAGGTAAAGTGGAGGACAAGCTTCAAGCCCAGAAGACTCAAGACTATGCTTCCAACCTGCTTGTGCCCACCTTCAGAGCCCACCAAAGTCATCCCCAACCCCATGTTCCCCCCTTGGTGTAGGTTGCCAAGTCTGAGTTAGAAAATGAAGGCAGAGGCCAGACGGGGTGGCTCGAGCCTATAATCCCAGCACTTTGGAAGACTAAAGCGAGTGGATTGCCTGAGTCCACGATTCAAGATCAGCCCAGGCAACTTGGCGAGATCTCGTCTCTACAATAAATCAAAAATTAGCCAGGCATGGTAGCACGCGCCTGTAGTTTTGGCTACTTAGAAGCAGCATGCCACTGTACTCCAGCCTGAGCAACAGAGTGAAACTCCAACTCAAAAAAAAAAAGAAAAGAAACAGAAGGCAGAAGAGCAGCAAATGAAAGAAAGCCCAGCAAAAGGTCTTTTCCCTCCTAGCTTGTCATTAAACACACACATACATAACAACAACCAAGGTTCAGTGTCATGGGACATCTTTCAGATTTCTACAAGGAGCACATGTTGGCAGTGCTATTAAAATTCTGGCACGTGGCATAGTGCTGGCACTGCCACTCGGCTCTTCAAGAGGGGTTTGAAATATCAAAGTCTGCCACCTCTATTCTTGTTGGGAAAGAAAGCTTGGCTGCATTGTTCCATCAAAAGCTTTAATCAAAATAGCACTTGCAAGTTACATAAGCATTTATCGGAGGAGAGAGCTTGTGGGCAAAGGCTTATTACACTGAGGTAAATCTAAACCCTTTGGGGTAAGGGCTCATCATAAGCAAAGGCACAGAGAAAGGTACATAGGGGCAGCCCCTTTGACGGGTGATAGAGGTAGGTAGTCACCAGGATGTTGGAAAGGCAGCCTGAATCCAAATCATGAGACATTCACCACTAGGCTAAGTTTGCTTCTGTAATTTTTCCTTCTATCTTCTCTCCACATTGTCCATATTTT
Organism: Carlito syrichta; assembly: GCF_000164805.1. Taxonomy (NCBI): domain Eukaryota; kingdom Metazoa; phylum Chordata; class Mammalia; order Primates; family Tarsiidae; genus Carlito; species Carlito syrichta. The sequence continues at coordinate 1,778 of NW_007233433.1, read as the reverse complement.
TGGCAATGTTTATAGATTGTTTCTGTATTTAGGGAGAAAAGAAAATAAATTTTTGCCTTAAATCAGAAGGTTCAGACATCTCTCTTTTATAATAATAAAATAATATTTTAAAAATATATTATAGGCTAGGCATGGTGGCTCAAGCCTATAATCCCAGCACTTTGGGAATGCCTAGGTGAGGGGATTGCCTGAGCCCACGGATTTAAGAACAACCTGGGCAACTTGGTGAGATCTCATCTCTACAATAAATAAAAAAATTAGCCGGGCATGGTATAGCGTGCTGTAGTGCTGGCTACTTGGAAGGCTGAGGCAGAAGGATTGCCTGAGCCCAGCAGATTGATGCTGGGGTGGCAGTGAGCATGCCACTGCACTCCAACCTGAGTAATGGAATGAGACTCCAACTCAAAAATATAATAATAATAACATAATAATAATATATAGCAGGCCATGATGGCTCACACCTGTAATCCCAGCACTTTGGGAGGCAAAGGCGAAAGGATTGTCTGAGCCCAGGGTTTTGAGACCAGCCTGGGCAGCTTGGCGAGAACTCGTCTCTAGAATAAATAAAAAAATTAACCTGGGCAGCTTGACGTGACCTCATCTCTGGAATAAATAAAAAAATTGGGTGAGGCACGCACCTGTGGTTCCAGCTACTTGGAAAGTTGAGGCTGAATGATCACCTGAGCCCAGCAGGTCAAGGTCATGGTGTCTGTAAACACGCTACTGCCTTCCACCCTGGGTGACAGTGAGACTCTGACTAAAAATAATAATTATAGTAATATATTCAGTTAAGTTATTTACATTCATCAGTTGCAATAATAAACCATAGAAAGTTGACCTAGCTATGGAAGTCAAAAGAAATGCTAGTATTAAGTAGGTTTTTCTTATGCATCTTTGGCTTTGGCGTCTGGACTCACTTGTAGAGATTAATAAGTAATGTCAGTGGTTTCAACAGCTTAGAAAAGACTTAAAGCATGAGCCAGAAATCATGTTATCTCTACCAAGGAATGGAACTTTCCCTGAAAAGCAGAAGACAGAAATCAGAGTGACACAAAGATCATGAGACATCCACCTGTAGGGACAGCAGGTTGTGAGTGTCCCTACGGAGATTGGGAGGTGCCAGAAGAAAGCTCCTCCCCTCCCCACCACCACCACTCCAGCATCTTCTGGAGAAGCAAACCTGCTAGTCTTGCCCTGTCTACGAGGGAGGGCCTAAAACACCCCATATTTATCTGTTGCAGGAGGGCTTCCCCCAATACATAAGTGTTCCAGGAACCCATCAGCATCAGTATACCATTAGTGTTGTTGTGAGAAGTTGTATTTAGCTTCGGTGAATTTTTCTTCTGGAAAATCTTTCAACACGTTTGCCCATTTCATGATGGGTGATTTACAAGCCCACCTGCCCACACTGCACTGAGTGTTCAGCAGTTTTTGACCAAAACTGGCATGACCCCATGCCCCGCCCTCGCTATTCACCTGATCTTGCCTTGAGCGACTTTTTGTTTGTTTCCCTGATGAAAAAAGTCCTTGAAGGGAAATGTTTTGCCAATGTGAAAGAGGTGAAACAAAAAATGACAGAAGTATGAAAAAGCATCACAATGGACAAGTTAAAAAACTGTTTTGAGCAGTGGAAAAAACTTCTCAATAGGTCTATTGCATCCAACTAAGAGTACTTTGAAGGTGACTGAAATTTAAACATGTAAGAATAAATACAAAACTTTTTAACAAATGAATTCTGGGGTCTTGTGGGGGGCCCTTTGGCTCTTAGCAGGAGGAAA
>NW_007233432.1:0-10101 GCF_000164805.1 Carlito syrichta | reverse complement strand
CTAGCTAGCTAGATGGCAAGCTGACTTAAATAGCTGACTAGCAAGTTGGCTGGATAGCTGGATAGCCAGCTGACTTAACTAGCTAACCAAATGTTTGGCTACACTGCTTGCCATTTGGTTTAACTAGTTAGCTACCTGGCTGTCTTGCTGGCTAGGGAGCCAGCTAGCCAGCTAGTGGGCTATTCAGCTGGCTAGCCAGTTGGCTTACTTAGGCAGCCTGCTGGCTGGAGAGTTGGATAGCCAGCCGGCTTAACTAGCCAGCCAACCTGCTGGTCAGCCGTCAAGACAGCCAGCTTAACTAGCTGACAATTTACCTGACAAGCCTGCTAACCAGACAGCTTAACTTGCCAGCCACCTAGCTAGCCAGCTGGCTAACTAGCTGACTTAACTAGGGGACTAAACTAGATAGCCATTCAGCTAGCCAGCTGGCTTAAATAGCCAGGCACCTAGGTAGCCAGATGTCAAGACAGCTCACTTAACACGCTGACTTAACTAGGTAGCCAGCCAGCTGCCAGCTGACTTAATTAGCTAGATACCTAACTAGCCAGGTGGCTAGCCAGCTGACTTAACTAGCTGACTTAACCTAGTAGCCAGATAGCTAGTCAGCTGACTAAATTAGCGAGCTACCTAGCTATTGAGTTGGCTAGCCACTCGAACGATTTAGCTGACTTAACCAGCTAGCAAGCTGGTTAGCCAGCTGACTCAACTAGATGACATAACAATTTAGCCAGCTGGCTAGCAAGCTGACATAACTAGCTGACAACAAGCTAGCTACCTAGCTAGTCAGCTGACTTAACAAGCTAGATACCTAGCTAGCCTGCTGGGAAGCCATATGAATTAACTAGCTTACTTAAATAACTAACCAGATGGCTAGCCAACAGACTCAACTAGTTCACTACATAGATATCCAGCTGGCAAGCCAGCTGTCTTAACTAACTGACTTAAATAGTTGGCCTGGTGACTAGTCAGCTGAATTAATTAGCTTGCTATACAGGTAGCCAGCTGGCTAGACAGGTGACATAACTAGGTAACAAATAAATAGCCAGCTGTCTAGCCAACTGACTTAAGTAGCAAGCGACCTAGTAAGCCAGCTGGCAGCCAGTTGATTTAACTACGTGACTTAACTAGATAGCCAGCTGGCTGTAGAGCTGACATAACTAGCTAGCTATCTAGCTAGCCAGCTATATAGCCAACTGATTTAACTAGGTTACTTAACTAGCTAGCCAGCTGGCTAGTAGGCTTACATACCTGTCTAGCTACCTAGTTAGCCAACTTGATAGCTGACTGACTTAACAAGTTGGCTACCTATATATACCACTGGCTTGCCAGCTGACTTTACTACCTACATTCTAGTTAACCAGTTAGCTAGCGAGCTGACTTAACCAGCAGACTTAATTAGCTAGCAAGCTAGCTAGCCAGCTCACTTAACTAGCCAGCTACCCAGCTGGGTAATTGGATAGACAGCTGACTTAAATAGCTGACTTAACTAGCTACCCAGCTGATGTAACTAGCTGACTTACCTATCTAGCTTCCTAGCAAACCAGCTGATTTTCTAGATGAAATAATTAGCTAGCATCCTAGCTAGCTATCTAGCTAGCTAGCCAACTTAACAAGCTGACTTATCCAGCTAGCTAACAGACAAAATCTGACTTAACTATCTGGCTATCTAGCTAGCCAGTTGAGTTTACTAGCTGAAATAAGTAGCCAGACAGCTCTATCCAACTGAAAAAACTAGCTTTTTAACTAGATATCGAGCTGGCTAGCCTACTGATTTAACGAGGTTATTTAACTAGATAGCCAGCTGGTTAGCCAGCTGATTAATCAACTAGTTGATTAAAGTGCTAGGGAGCTGGCCAGTCAAGTGACTAAACTAGCTGGCTTAACTAAGTATCCAGTTGGCTAGCCAGCTGATTTAACTAGCTTTCTAACTCTCTAGCCATCTGGATAGCTAGCTTTCTTAACTAGCTGATTTAATTAGCTAGCCACCTGGCTGGCCAACTGACTTATCTAGGTCACTAATTAGATAGTCAGTGATCTAGCCAGCTGATTTAACTAGCTGTTTTATCTAACTGGCCTGCTTTCTAGCCAGTTGAATTAACTAGCTTGCTACATAACTAGTCAGCTGGCTATCCAGCTGAATTAACTAGGGTGACTTATCTTTCTAGTAAGCTGTCTAGCGAGTTGACTTAATAGGCAAGCCACCTAGCTAGCCAGCTGGCAAGTCAGCTGACTTCACTTGGTCATTTAACTATATAACCAGCAGGCTAGACAGTTGGCATAACTAGCTACCTACCTAGCTAGCATGCTGGCATGCCAGCTGACTTAACTAGCTGAATTAACTAGCTGGCCAGCTGGCTAGCCAGCTGACTTATCTAGGTGACTTAAGTAAGTAGCCAACTGGCTAGCCAGCAGACTTAACTAGCTAGCTACCAAGCTAGACAGGTGAATAGCTAGCTGACTTATCTCACTGACATAACTAGTCACCTGATGGCTAGCCACCTGACTTAACTAGCTACCTACCTATATAGCCCACTGGCTTGTCAGTTGACTTAACTTACTCACTTCCTAGCTTACCTGCTGTCAAGCGAGCTGTCTTAACTTGGTGACATAACTAGCTAGCTAGCTGGCTAGCCAGCAGACTTAACTAGTTAGCTATCCTGCTATGCAGCTGTCTATCCAGCTGACAATTCGCTGACTAAACTAACTAGCAACCTGACTTAACTAACAGTCTTAACTAGCTGCCTACCTAGCTACCCAGCTGACTTAAATAGCTGATTTAACTAGCTTGCTACCTAGATAGGTACCATGTAGCTAGGTGATTTAACTAGCTGACTTAACTAGCTAGCTAGCTGATATATCTAGCTGACTTAACTAGCTAACTTCCTTGCTAGCCAGCGGACTTAACTACCTGAAATAACTAGCGAGCCAGTTGGCTACCCGTGTGATGTAACTAGCTTTTTAACCAGCTAACCAGCTGGCAAGACAACTAACTTAACAAGCTGACTTAACTAGCTAGCCAGCTGGCTAGCCAGCTGATTAAACTAACTAACTTATCTAGCTGTCCTGCTGGCTGGCCAGCTGACTTAATTGCCTAGCTACCTAGGTAGACAGCAGCCTAGTCAGCTGATTTAAGTAACTGAATTAATAAAGTAGCCAGCTGGCTAGCCAGCAGAGTTAACTGGCTAGTTACCTAGCTAGGCAGCTGGATAGCCAGCTAACTTAACTAGCTGACATAACTAGATAATCTGATGGCTAGCCAGCTGACTTAAAAAGCTACCTACTTACATAACGTGCTGGCCTGCCAGCTGAATTAACTACCTACCTAGCTATTCTGCTGGCCAGCGCACTGATGTAACTAAGTTACTTAACTAGTTAGTCAGCAGACTAGTCAGCTGCCTTAATTAGCTAGCTACCTTGCTAGGCAGCTGGCTAGCCAGATGATGTAACAAGCTGACTTAACTAGCTAGCCAGCTGACTTATCTAGATGACTTAACTAGATAGCTACATAGCTAGCCAGTTGACTTAACTAGCTGATTTAACGAGCTAGATACCTAGCTAGCCAGCTTCCTGCCCAGGTGCCTTAACTAGCTCACTTAACTAGCTAGCCAGCTGGCTGGTCAACTGAGTTAATTAGCTGGCCAGCTGAATTGATTAGCTGTCTTTACCAGCTAGCCAGTTGGTGAGACAGCTCACTTAAGTAGCTAGCTACATAGCAAGCCAGCCTGGAAGCCAATTGAAGTAACTAGCTCAATTAACAAGCTATCCTGCTTGTTAGCCAGCTGACTTAACTAGCTTGCTACCTAGTTAGCCTGCTGGCTAGCCAGCTGACTTAACTAGTTGACTTAACCATCTAGATAGCTCGCTAGCCAGCTGACTCAACTATGTGACATAACTAGTGAGCCAGCTGGCTAGTCACCTGACTTAAGTAGCTCTCTACATAGCTAGTTAGCTGGCTAGACAGGTGAATTAACTAGTTAACTTATTTAGCTAGCCAGCTAGCTATCCAACAGTGCTATCTTGCTGCCTAGCTAGTCATCTGGCTAGTCACCTGACTTAACTAGCTGACTTGTATATCTGACCTGATTACTAGTCAGTTGACTTAACTAGCTTTCTAAATAGCTAGCCAGCAGGCTAGCCAGCTCACTTAACTAGGTGACTTAACTAGCTAAGCAAAAGGCTAGACAGCTGACCTAATTATCTAGTTACCTAGTTAGCCAATTGCCAAGCCTGCTGATTTAACTAGGTGACATAACCATCTAGCCAACTGGCTAGCAGGCTGACATAACTGCCTAGCTACTTAGCTAGCCAGCTGGATTGCCAGCTGACTTAACTAGATAGCTACCTACGTTTCCCGCTGGTTTGTCAGCTGACTTAGCTACCTAGCTAACTAGCTTGCCAGCTAGCTAGTGACCTGACTAAATTAGGTTACATAACTAGCTATATAACGGGCTAGCCAACTGACTCAATTAGGCAGCTACCCAGCTATGCACCTGGCTAGCCAGCTGACTTAACTCACTTAGTTAGCTAGCAAGCAAGCTGACTTAACTAGCTGTCTTAGTCAGCTAGGTACTTAGCTAGCCAACTGGTTTTGTAGATTGCTTAACTAGCTAGGCTACCTAGCTAGCTATCTAACTAGCCAGCTGACTTAAGTAGCTGACTTAACTAGCTAACTACCTGACATGACTAGCTGACTTATATAACTAGCTTCCTAGCTAGCCAGGTGACTTAATTAGCTGAAATAACTAGCTAGACTGATGACTTGTCATCTGACTTACCTAACTTTTTACCTAGCTAACCAGCTGGATAATCAAGTGACTTAACGGGCTGACTTAAGTAGCTAGCCAGCTGGTTGCCAGGTGACTTAACTAGCTGATTTAACCAGCAAGTCAGCTGGCCAGACGGCTGCCTTAAATAGCTGGCAACCTACCTAGCCACATGGCAAGTCAGTTGACTTACCTAGCTGATTTAAGATAGCAAGTTGGCTAGCCATCTCATTTAACTAGCTAGCTAACTACATAGCCAGCAGGCAAGCTTGCTGACATAACTAGCTAGCTACCTACCTAGCCAGCTGGCTAGACAACTTACTAAACTAGATGACTTAACCAGCTACCCAGTTGGCTAGCCAGTTGACTTAACTCACTGACATCACTAGATAGCCAGGTAGCTATATAGCTAACTTAACAAGCTAGCAACCCACGTTGCCAGTTGGCTTGCAAGCTTTCTTAACTAGGTGAATTAACCAGCTAGCCAGCTGGCTAGCCAACTGACTTTACTTGCTCACTACTTAGCTAGCCAGCTGGCTAGTCAGCTGACTTAACTAGCTGACTTAGCTAACAAATTACCTAGCTAGCCAGCTGACTTAAATAGTTAGCTAACTAGCTAGCTATCTAGCGAGCCAGTTGACTTAAGTAATTAGCTATCTACATAGCTACCTAGCTAACAAGCAGATTTAAATTTTTACCTGCCTAACTAGCTGGCTGACTTAACCAGATGGCTATGAAGTTAGCTTTCTCGTTATCTAACATGCTATCTAACTGACTTAATCATCTGACTTAACTCATTAGCTAATGAGCTAGCTAACTGACTCAACCAGCTGACTTAACTTGTTAACTAACAAGCTATCTACCAGACTAATACAGGTGACGTAACTGGTTAGCTAACTAGATAGCTACCATACTCAATAAACTGACTCAATGCGTTTGCTAACTAACTAGCCTGCTGACTCAACCAGCTGACTTAACATGTGAGTTAACTGACTAACTACCTGACTCAACCTGCTGACATAACCCGTTAGCTAATTACCTATTTAGTTGTCTTTACCAACTAACAATATTAGAAAGCTGACTTAACTAGCTGAACTACCTAGCTGAATTAACTACTTAGCTAGCTGACTTAACTGGCTGATATAGCTAGTTAGCTAGCTGACTTTACCTGAATTAAATTGTTATCTAAATATTTAGCTGGCTGAATAACTAGTTGAGTTAACTAGTTAGCTAACTAGTGAGGTAGCAGACTTAAGTAGCTGACTTGAATAGTTAGCAAACTAGTGAGATAGCTGTCTTAGCTGACTTAGCTAGCTAGCTAGTTAGCTAACTGACTTAGCTAGCTCACTTAGCTAGTTGGCTAACGAAATAGCTAGCTGACTTAACGAGTTGGTTTATGTGTTAGCTAAATGTTTTAACTATTTGGTAAACGAATTAACTGGTTGTGTTAATTAGTTGGGTAACCAGTTAGGTAGGTGACTTAACTTGTCCAATGATTCGGCCGAAAACTTATCTGGTTTAACACGGCTGTCTACTCGGCTGACTTGTTAGCTGGCTTAGCAATCAGCCAAGTAGTTGACTGACTAGTTAGCAGGGTTAATTAGTTGACTGACGAGTTGTCCCACAAGTTAGCTCGGTTAACTATTTGACTGGCTAGTTTGCTGACCTAACTAGTTGGCCGACTAGTTGACCGACTAATTAGCTGACCTAAATAGTCTGCCCACAAGTTAGCAGACCTAACTTGTCAGCTGACAAGTTGGCTGACTAGTCGGCAGATTGGTTAGCTGACTTAAATAGTTAGCCAGATAGTCGGCTGACCGGTTAGCTTACTTAACTAGTAGGCCAGCGAGTGAGCTCACAGGTGAGCTGATTTAACTAGTCAGCCAGCTAGTGACCCGACTGGTCAGCTGACATAACTATTCAGCCAGTGAGAGAGCCGACTGGTCAGCTTATTTAACCAGTCAGCTGGCGAGTGAGCTGACTTGTCAGCTGACTTTAGCTGACTAGTGAGCAAGCCGAATGGTCAGAAGAGTTAGTCAGTCGGCGAATGAACCAACTGGTGAACTGACTTAAGTACTCTGCTGGCGAGTGTCCCAACATGTGAGCTGCATTAGCTAGTCGGCCGGATTGTGAGCCGATGGGTGAGCGAATTTAATTAGTCCACTGGCTAGCAAGACGACTAGTTAGCCGACCTGTTGGCCTGTGAGTGAGCTAACAATTTAGTTGTATTGTTGGCTGGTGAGAAAACCGACTAGTTTGCTGACTGGTGTGCAGGCGAGTGAGCCAACTAATTAGTTTACCTGATGGAAAATGAGGGAGCCCACTATTTATCTGACCAGATAGCTGAGTTGCTAGCTGACAAGTTAGCTAAGTAACTAGCTTATTTTCAAGCAGAATTAACTAGCTAGCTGACTAGCTAGCTGGCTATCTAGCAGACATAACTAGCTAGCAAACAAGCTATTTAACTCTCTAATTTGCTGACTTAACTAGCTAGTTATCTGGCTAGTTAACTGACTAACTGACTTAACTATCTATCTGACTACCTAGCAGACTAGCTAGCTGACTTAACTAGCTTGTGGACCAGCAAGCTAACTAGCCATCTGACTTCACAGGCTAGCTGAATGGTTAGCTGACTTACTAGCTGGCTTAACAAGCTGGCTAGCTAGTTAGTTGACTTATTACCTGACTAGCAACTGGGCTGGATAGCTGGCTAGCCAGCTGACTTAACTAGCTGGATAACTGATTATCTACACGGCTAGCCATCTGGCTAAACTAGCTAGATACCTGGCTGGTTATCTGGCTAGTCATTCAGCTAGCTAGCTAGTGGGCTGACCAACTGGTTAGCTAGCCATCTTAAATAGCCATCCAGCGGGCTGGACGGTCAGGTTGCCAGCTGGCTTAACAAGCCAGCCACTCTGCTAGTCAACTGGCTACCCCACTGGCTTATCTAGTGGGCCACCTAACTGACCAGCCTGCCAACCAGCCAGCTTAACTTGCCATACACCTAGATAGCCTTCAGGCTTGCAAGCTGACTTAACTAGCTGACTTAACTATATAGACATCCGGCTAGCCAGCTGGCTTAACTAGCTTGCCACCTAGGTAGCAAGCCTGCTAGACAGCTCACTTAACTCACTGAATTAATTAGCTAGCCAGCCGGCTAGCCAGCTGACTTAATTACCTAGCTACTTTCCTAGCCAGGTGGCTAGCCATCTGACTTAACTGCCTGACTTGACAAGTTATCCAGTTGGCTAGGCAGCTGAGGAAACTAGCGAGCTACCTAGCTAGCCAGGTGACTTGCCAATTGAATTAACTTGCTGACTTAACCAGCTAGCCAGCTGGCTAGCCATCTGACACAACTAGCTGACATAACTGGCTAACCAGCAGACTAACCAATTGACTTAACTAGTTCACTACCTAGCTAGCCAGCTGGCAATCCAGCTGACTTAATTAGCTGACTTAAATAGCTAGCAAGCTGACTTGAGAGCTGACATAACTAGCTAGCTACCTAGCTAGCCAGCTGTCTACACAGCTGACTTACCTAGGTTACTTAACTAGCTAGCCAGCTGGCTATTTAGCTGGCTGGCTAACTTAATGATCTAGCTGACTAGCTTGCTGATGACCTAGCTGACTTAACTAGCTAGCTGGCGAGCAAGCTGACTAGCTAGCTTACTAGCTAGCTACCTACCTGGCTATCTAGCCACCTATACGTCCAGCCTGTTAGCTAGCCATCTTAACTTGTCAGCCACCAAGCTAACCAGCTGGCTAACCAGCTGACTTAACTAGCTGACTTAACTAGATAGCCATTAAGCTAGCCAGCTGGCTTAATTAGCTATTCACCTAGTTAGCCAACTGGCTAGCCAGCTATCTTAACTCACTTATCTAGCTCTCTACCTAGCTAACCAGTTGGCTAGCCACTTGAACTAATCAGCTGATTTAACAAGTTTGCCAATTGACTTGCCAGCTCACTCAACTAACTGATTTAAATAGTTAGCCACTTGGCTAGCCTGCTGCCTTAACTAGCTGACATCACTAGCTAGACAGGTGGCTACCAGCTGACTTAACCAACTAGATACCTACGGACCATGATGGCTTGCCAGCTGAGTAAACTACCTAGCTTCCTAGCTAAACAACTGGCTAGCGGGCTGAGTTAATTAGGTGACAACTAGGTAACCAGCTGGCAAGCCAGCTGCCTTAACTAGCTAGCTACCCAAGCTAGGCAGGTGGCTAACCAGCTGACTTAACTAGTTGACTTAACTAGCAAGTAAGCTGATGTAACTAGGTGACTTAACTAACTAGCTACCTAACAAAACAGTTGAGTTTACTGGCTGAAATAATTAGCTTGCTTCCTAGCTAGCTATCTAGCAAGCAAGCGGACTTAACTAGCTGACTTAAATGGCTGGCTACCTAGCTAGCCAGTTGACTTTACTAGCTGAAAATATTAGCCAGACTGCTGTCTAGCCATCTGATATTAACTAGCTTTTTAACTAGCTATTGAGCTAGCTAGTAAACTGAATCAACTTGGTGACTTAACTAGCTAGCCAGCTCGTTAGCCAGCTGACTTAACCAGTTGATTAACGAGCTAGGGAGCTGGCCAACCTGGTTACTATACTAGCTGGCATTACTAGTAATCCAGCTGGCTAGCCAGCTGGCTTAACTAGCTCTCTACATCTATAGACATCTGATTAGCCAGCATCCTTAACTTACTGAATTAATTAGCTACCCAGCCAGCTAGCCAACTGACATAACTAGGTCACTACCTAGCTAGCCAGCTTCAGCCAGCTGACAGAACGAACTGTTTTAACTAGCTGGCCTGTTTTCTAGCCAGTTGAATTAACTAGCATGCTACATAACTAGCCAGCTATCTCTCCAGCTACATTAAGTAGGTGTCTTATCTTGCTAACAAGCTGTCAAGTGAGCTGACATAACTGGCAAGCTACCTACCTAGCCAGCTGGCTAGTCAGCTGGCTTAACTTGGTCACTTAACTATCTAGTCAGCTGGCTAGACAGCTGACATAACTAGCTAGCTACCAAGCTAGCATGCTGGCTTGCCAACTGACTTAAGTAGCTGAATTAACTAGCTAGCCAGCTGGCTAGCCAGCTTACTTAACCAGCTGAATTAACGAATTAGCCAGCTGGCTAGCCAGCAGACGTAACTAGCTAGTTAACTTCGCTAGGCAGGTGAATAGCCTTCTGACTTATCTAGCTGACATAACTAGTCACCTGATGACCAGGCCAGCTGACTTAACTAGCTACATACCTACATAGCCCACTGGCTTGTCAACTGACTTAGCAAACTAACTACCTAATTAACCTGCTGTTCAGCGTGCTGATTTAACTA